>NC_031770.1:81424774-81460766 GCF_001522545.3 Parus major | reverse complement strand
AGAAACAAGATTCTAACGAGCTCGGGAGTTTTCTTCAAATCATAAGGACTGAGATAAGTGGGACTCCCTATGAGGGAGGATCCCAGGAGAATTCAGCCCAAAGGAGGTTGAGAGACTAGAGAAAAGTTATATCCACAAGGAACTGAGCCCAAAGGAGGCAAGAAGAAATAGAACGTTACACTATGATCATTAGCCACTCATTTTGCTAAATTACATTGCAGTACCCTGGTAAACAATTGTATTCCTCCTCCAGCCTTATCTAGTAAAAATGGGGTTTACTGTTGGATACCGGGTTACATGCACCATTGTTCTGACTCAGTAAAGTAATTTCTGTGTTACTATTTTCAATGGAAAAATGTGAACCCTTAATTCTATTTAATTATTATTATTTTTGGTTTATTTCACTATCTCCTGAAATCACAATGCATTAGACTGAGCATAAGAATCAGGCAACTTACCAGAACTTGGCTGGGTTCCATGAGAATCTTACTTGTTAGCCTGTTCTTTAGCTGCTGAAAAAGGAACCAAACATACCCTGGTCCTCTTCCATTTCTGTTAGGCTGCATGAAGATGTCTTTTCACCACTTAGTGCCCCAATCTACCTCTATTCTCTTAAAGAAAGGAGCCAGGGGGATTGCCATTTAGTTCTTCCTAAAAGATTTAAAGGAAGTGAGAACTGCTTTCCGTATATAAATAACTCAAGTCAGGAAAAAAACCTAATGGCATTATACCCACTGCTGGGCTGTGATTAACTAGAAACTGCATATAGCTCAGCTAATTTAAAATTATCCAGTATATACTAGATCAGCCTGAAGGCTGAATTCTTTAATGATACTTGGCAAAGCTCAAAGAGAAGTTAGTTGGAGCCAAGAAGTGTAGCCGTGGTCATCCATCTATCATTCTGACTCCCTCTGTCTGGGAGGGTGCCAGGTGGACGGTCAGGAGTGGTTTGGTTTGTTGGGCTGTGCTGGCTTTTCCTGGGGTAATTTTCTTCACAGTGGCTGAATTTGTGCTGAACACAGGGCTGATGATATAGGGATGTTTCTATTATTGTTGAGCAGGTCTTACACAGAGCCAAGGCCTTGTCTGTTTTTTGTGCTGCCATGCTGAGGAGGGGACTGGGAGGGGACACAGCCAGGACAGATGACCCAAAAAGGGTCAAAACAAACTGACCAAAGGGATATTCCAGACCATGTGACTCCATGCTCCACATATAAAGCAGCAGGAAAAAGGAGAATGGAGGAGACATTTGGAGTGATGGCATTTGTCTTCCCAAGTCACCATTGCAGGTGATAGAGCCCTGCTTTCCTGGCGATGGCTGAACACCTGCCTGCCCATGGAAAACAGGGAATTCATTCATTCCTTGCTTTGCTTGGCTTGTCTGCATGGCTTATACTTTCCCTATTAAACTGTCTTTATCTCAACCCATGGGTTTTTTGCTTTTGCCCTTTGGATTTTCTTCCCAGTCTTGTTGGTAGGGGAGTGAGTGAGCCAGTGGTTACATGGGGCTTGGCTGTTGGCTGGGGTGAATAACAACAAGGGTACGAAAAAAGCCACTTTCACTTTAGCTGCCATGCTCTAGAGAATGAGCAGCCCCTGAGGTACAACTTCATGTCCCAAATCACTGCTCTCTGAAGAGGATTCCCTCTCAGAAACTCACTTCTCCTCCTTTATTGCTTGTGTATCCTACCTTCTGTGAACTTTCAGGTGCCCTTCTGATAAATTCTTTTTGTTTAATATTGAAACTTCTTTCAAACGACCTTTAGTAATAAAGCCATGAGGTAGAACTCTGTTACTTTTTTCCTCTCTTTTTACTGTCATGTTTATGTATGAAGCAAATTATAATATCCAATAAATTTGCACTCCTGTGAGTTTTTATAAATATTTAAAATGGTTGCACTCTGTTAAAAATTCCCCGTGCATTAGAAATGCAAGAGACTGCAAATTAAATTTATATTGCATATTTGAATATTGGATGTCAGTATACGCTAAAGTTATTTGGACTAAAGCAAGTGAAATACCTAATACAAATGCAGTGATTTGCCTTGACACAGTGTCTTGGTTCATTGGCTGTTTCTACAAGCACAGAAAAAAAGATGACACACATTGCAAATTGTTCAGCAAAGTTAACAATCACATCAAAATTGTAATTTGCAAAGCTAAATAGACTGATGTAGTCATGGAACAATATCAGATTTTGAGGGTTTTTAATTTCTTTTCTTCCTTTCTCTTCTGTTGCTTATTTTCTTGCATAATGGATCTTTTTTGTATCTTATAATATTACCTAGTCACATAGGTACTGGGAGTACAAGATATGTTTATTTCCATCCAGACTCTCATAGAAGTCATATTTCATTTGCTTCAATTTTCTGTCCTTGGAAGCAAAAATGAAAAGTTCCTCTGAACAATCTTCAAGAGGTGTCCTAGCTACTGCTGTCTCACATAAATATTGTAGTCAATACAAATAATGGAAAAAGGAAACAAGGCAAAAGCACAATTTTCAGTGCTTAAACACTGTCCTTCATTTCCCTTCTATTTCTTGCTTATTTTAATGCTTTCTTCAAAATCATAGTGAGAAGTATTTTCAAATACAGCAAGGGAAAAACATTTTTCAGCCTTTCCAGTTATGGAGGTTCTTCAGTTTCCTCTTGCCAGGTTCTCACTATCAGCAGTCATGTAAGAAACTGGCAATTTTGTTTCTTGGATTCTGTCCCTACCTATTTCTTTTAAGTAAAATATTTTTTTTTGGCCAGGAATTGTGCATGTTTGAGAGCTCATAATAACCAGAAATTTGAAAAAGGCTACAAGTGTAGAAAATGAACATAGGTTCAAGATTTTAAAGAAAGAAGCAACTGTTAGTCTGGTTTAGCTTCCTCACTGCAGAAGTCAGAGCAATCCATGCATTTTGCCTTATGTTGATCTACACAAGTTTTAGCCCCATTTAAAACAGTGTTTCAGGAGGCATCCCATCCTGATGTGGAGGCATCTAGAGATGGCAAAATCACTCATTCTGTGAGCTACCTTTTCTGCTCCAGAATGTACAGAGAAATTCAGTTGAAATTTATCTAGATTTAGTTCTGTTGTGTGTGTCCTTCTCCTGAGAGATTAGAATCTTTAATATAATATTACTTTATATCTGTAATGCTATTTTTGTCCTTCTCTGTTACAGACTGCACAGACTGAAGCACAGCCAAAAGGGTGAAATGCAGAGGATGAAGCTGACACAGAGGTATTCTGCAACAAGAAGTCAAGTGGACATAGAGTGACGGCCATGTGGTGCTTTGGTGCCACGCTGGGCCTGGAGGGGAGAGGTCACACAACCTGGACTGGTCAATCACGGGCTGTGGAAAACAGGAAATCAACTGAGGATTATCCCTATGAGAGCCACGTGCAGTTGGTTCACAGCTCTTTCACTGCAGAAGAGGCAAGAAGTGTGCCTTGGAGGTGATGTCCAGAGTTACAGATTAATTAACCTTGGATGGCAGCACTTACAGCAGCACTTATGGCAGTCTCCAAGTACCTCAGGTCATCGTTTGCTGTGTTGGTAAGTAATGGGAAAATAGAATAGACAAAATGGAAGTAATTAAGATAAAGTGCTGGGGAATTTAATAGAAAAATAGTGTGTATTTCAGAAGCACAGCTGCTGCTACCTTACAGGCACTAAGAATTCTATGCTTGTGAGAGGCCAGAAATGATCCTTAATCATTAGTGTCCTGTAAGAACACTGATGGCCATTGAAAAAAATGACCGTGGTTAGTAAGGGAAATGCCACATCCAAAAATCAGCACAGTCAAAAGGAGAGTCTAAATTTATTCAGCTATCAGTAGCAAGACTGGAAAAAGGTTGTTAAGTATGAGTTATGGCTCCATTCCACGTACTACAGCCCGTAGCAATGGATATTTTAATAAACTTCACTTGGAAGAAAATAAAATGATTTTTGTGAAAATACCTGAGGTGTTTTGAAGATACCAGAATCCAAGGAAATATATTTCATGGCAAGCATCCCTATAAAGCAGAGAAGTCGGGAAACATAAGCACATAATGAATATAGAACAAGCTGGAGGAAATAAGTGCTGGTGAATTTAAGCAAACCGTGTGCCTTGAAATGTAAAACAACCAAAGTGTATTTCTTCAGTACAACGGTGACTAGTAGGATACATTTATTAACTGCAGAGCAGCTGAGCTCCCTATCACGTTAAGTGCAAACCCCCTGAAGGAACCAAATGTTTTGATTGAAAAGGAATGGGACCTTCACACTAAGCCATTAACAACCAGTTGCCCATAAATTGCCTCAGAGCACGCTGTGTTGCAGCCCAGCTCCCCCAGCAGGCAGCAGCCACTCGGCTGGAGGAAGGAGGTGGATGGAGTGGTTGACTGGAGGGAAGGGGCCACTGGAGGGGTGGCAGGAGAAAGCCTGCAAGGAAGAGATTTCACCTCGTGTTCCAAAGTCACTGCTTCCTGCTGCTGTGACAGGCACACCACCAGCAGCAGCAGCAGGGAGGAGTAACCATTTTCAAGAACAGCAGCCTTGGAATTGTGGTAGATCCAAGGATGCCTGTCAAAAAAGTCTTTTTTCTTTTGCTGTTACTGCACTAGATACCTCCCTGCTTGGCTGAAGTCTCAAGCCAGCCCCAAATTAAAGACTATTTCTACTTACTGATATAAAGTTTTGTGAAGCACTCCATAAACAAATAGCACAAGAAAATTCTTTCTCATGAATCAGCCCTAATGCTCTAATGATACCTGTCAAATAAATGCTCTAAACAGAAGTAGTTATTTCTTTAGCACCCAAAACTAAGTTAATTAGTGTACACAAAGTTAGGTGTGAAGCACACCAAGGCAAAATGTGACAAGGTTGCAGGCAGTTCCTCAGCTCATTTGCAGTGCAGGGGTGGTCCAGGGACCTTAAGTCCTGAAGGTGATGGAGATGAGCACTCTTTATCAGCTGTTCTCCCAGCCAAGCCCATAACATTAGCTGGACTATGCATAGCTGGACACTGATTATGCACCTATTTGTATAGGAAAGCACAGAATTTTAAAAGGTGTATTGTTCTTGGGGAGATAATTCCTCTGATAACCACTTTATAATCTTTAGCCATCTTTTCCCCCTGTAAACTTGAGCAGTTTCAGTGACAGTGTTCATTGCTGTTGTTTCCATGAAGGAGCTCATTTTACTGCTCTGGGGACCTGGAGTATCACTTTGTCAGTGCTGTAGAAAATAATGCTGCTGCACTGTTGCTACACACTCTGTATGAACACTTATGGGAGGAAAACATAATTTTATTTTAAAAGAAATCTTACTTCACTCATGTTTTCCTGTTGTGCTTCCCCTAAGCACCAGGGCAGGTGCCTCCGGGTGGACACCAAACCTGAGACCTTGCCATGATGCCTAGGTTGGGGAGGGTGACTGAACTTTGATTATTTTTATGCCCTTTAGGAGCTGATGATGGATTTTGCCTCTCCATCCAATCCCATCCCGTGCTACCTTTTGAAGTCCACGGGTTTTCCTCGCCATCCTTTAGCCCTTTGTTTGGGCAGCCTAGGCCCCTAGTCTGCTCTTTATCTTCCCACTTTGATGGGGACCATTACTGTTTGTGTATTTTAGTTTGGGTGTAGGCTGTTCCTGGCATCCTAGTTGTCCTGAGAAGTTGCAAGTAGCTGTGCTGCCCTGGGATGTCTGTGACCTGTTCATCTGAGCACCAGCAGATGCACCAGTCTTACAGCCCTTCTGTTCCTGTGGGTGCTCCTGCAGCCAGACCTACCCGCACAGTCTCTGTTTGTGCCAATCTTAATACTTCTGTTACAGCTCTCTGAAACACTCAACAAAGCTCTTCAATGACCCTTGTCCTCACTGCTACTATGAAGTGAATTTTTATGAAGTGAAAAGAAGGCACAGATCTAATCTTACCTGCCCTTGAAATTCCTAATAATTCAGAGTCTATCATTCAGTATCTTCCTTTGCAAAACAATTCAAGTTGTTAACAATTTGAAATTAAGAATACCTCAGGAAAAACATTAAGTTTCAATGAATATATGTAGTGAGAGGTACCAGAAAATACCCTCAATTAACTAGTTCATTCACATCTTCCTTCTGTTACATCTTACAATGATTCTGCAAAACAGCTTTGGTTTGATATTTTTCAGTATTATTTTTCCCCATTCAGATGAATGTGGTTTTTAGAGCTGTTTCCTTTTGCCACTGTTAATTTTGAAACAGAGAATAATGTAGTTTTCACTAAGTTTTTTTGTTTTCAGCCAGAAAATATGCACTGCAGTGCATAACTGCTACACATGCTTAGCTATCCAAACAGAACAAAGACCAGAAGCTGCAGCATGGCTCATTAGGGACTTTTTGTGTATATAATGTTAATACAAAAAGTAAAATCAGCCCAAAATTTCAAGGGTCTGTGAGTTAAGCAAATCAAGTATTCACTAGCTTACCAATAGTAAAATCTTGTTAGTAAAAGAAATAGTCAGATGGAATGTTTTAGTTTTAACTGGACCCATCACAAACACATTTACATACTTACAGCTACTCTGATAGTATTTCTTCCTGCCATGTTCCTGCACTATAACAGAAAATGGCTTCTGAAATGTAATACCATACAGCCTGGGATAACATACAGAGCTGGATCTTCTCTTGATAGCACTCCAGGATGTTTGACATTAATTTAGAATGCAGTGTCATTTCCCAGGAGTTATGGGTTAATTCTGAAAAAATTAAATGACCTTCAGATACATGTTGCATAAACGGTTCCCACTCATCCATATTCAAAGCAAGACTTTTAAAAGAGGCTCCATGTAGCTCATATCTGCAAGTATGATCTCAGGGAAAAATAATTGCATTCAAAATTGCAGTTACTTGACTAGAGGCAAAAATTTTTTAAAATGTCTACCTCTTTAAACAAATCATCCTGTATTTGAAATTTATTTTCTGCTTTCCAGGTGGTTATCTTTGTCAGAGTTTCAGGAAGAAAAATAATATATATGAACCATAGGTAGTGGATAATTGAGGCCACCTATAAAGACAAACTATTGTGAATGTAAACATCTCAGCAATGCTAATATCAGTAAAAGTGTAGTGAAAAGCCATTTTATTTCACACCAGTCAGTCTCAGATAATTGTTTTCTATGAACTTGTAAGGAACAATGGTATTTATCTTCATTCAATTAAAACATTCACTTTATTTTTTTGCTAAAAATAATTTTTACAATGCTTTGATGCTCTTACAGGTACTCCTGGACAAGAGAAAACTGCCTCCAAATTCCTCAGAATATCTAGACCACCTCAGAAAACTGCTTGAGTTTAACACACATTCTTATTTTATAATGAGAGTAAATAAATATTTTCCTTCTGAGCAAGGAGTAGAAATTATCAAATGTCTGTTTTCTAGATGAAATTAAATGCATAGTAGTACCTGTTTAGATGCATAGGCCCCTCAGCTGTTAAATATGAAAACCCTTGTTTGGATGAGTGGGTTTCCCCTTTCTGCTACTGAAGACCTTGCCCCAAACTCTTTACTCCCAGGAAAGTGTGTGTCCCTGACATCTTTTTTTCCTCTCGTGCCTCTTTTTTTTCAGGAGGCAGAGCCATTGTTAATTCCTATGTGAGAATTTATTACACTTCCAGAACAGTTTTTGAGATTTTAGCCCATTTATGCTCCCCAACAGCTCTGTTTGGCAGTCTGTGGGTTTCACAATGCTGAAGAGAAGGTTGACCCTTGTGACATAATATTTTGTCCAATACATAATAATGTTTTGGGAGGTATTTTGTTCCAAATTCATAATTTTACAAACATTAAAATAATTTTCAAATGTATCCTGAATTTAGCAAACACTTTAAGCTGAAATCATAGATGAAAACTGCTTGAGCCTTCTGATTTTCCTTTTAAAGCTTTTCCCTTTATGAAAAGTCAAAGTATTCTCACATATGAAAAAGATCAAGGATCTGGAGATCCAGATTATCCTAGCATGTAAATATCAATCCCTGCACCCAAACCAGGGTCTCAAGAGTCATTAACCAACACTCCTTTCCTTTTCTGTGATCCTTTCCAGATCCTTTTCATGCTTAGAAATGCATGTGGCTTGTTAAAGAGAAAGCAGTGCTACCTGCAGAGTGTTAAGGACTGGCAGCAGGTGCCAACACCTGTAGTTTTACAAAATGAAACTGTGACTGAATGAAAATTTAAAAAATAGAGGGAGACAGATTCCACATTCTTGAAGACAGAGCTGGGAACTGCCCACAGGTTTCAGTGCAGTCTGTCTGAATCAGCAGAGGTGCAGTCTCTGACTTCTGAATGGGGAATGTACCTTAGCCCTAGGAAGTTTGCCTGTGTGTTGGGGAAGAAAATGGAGCTAGAGACAGTTTTCTGTGTCTCCATTTGCTTGCTGTTTATTGCAAATGCATCCAAAATGAAAGAAAAGGGTTGTTCAGATCAAAATCCACCTCCTCTTTTTCCTTTTTTCCCTTTTGTTATTTCTCTGGTTTATCTGCCATTTACACTCCCCTCTCCTTACAAAAAACAGCAAATAATCCAACAAACCCAAACTCTAGTTATCTGCATCTATACATTGTACATACTTTTCTTGTTTTACTTCAAATGTGTAAAACTGTCTTGTCCTGGATGGTGGTTGTACAGACAAAGACATAAATATTCTGATAGACCTAAATGGATCTGAGTACATCTCTTGTGTTTCACCAGGTATTTTATATTCACTCAGGCCGCAGTTCCCTTTCTCTAGAGCTATATCTTTTATCTCAGTTAAAGCTGTGTAGAGGGTAAACTGTAAGCCCTTCACTCTGGCTTTCCTTAGTATGAACACGTGTCACAAGCTTAAGGAAAAATCTATTTAAAAAAAAAATTAAAACAATTTATTCTGTAAGTCCTATTCACAGGAATTAGAAGATTGTCTGAGGCTGGGACATGTGAGTTGCCTGTACCTTTGTTTATAAAGAGGGAAATTAAATGTATAGAAGAAGAGGGCTTGAGTATTTTCCAGAAATGCTGGGAAGTGCAGGTGTCAAGGAGAATCTGGTGTATATTGATATGGTTTTCTAAAAAGCTTGGTTTTCCTGAGCAATATGACCCTTCTGTCCTATGGTGGTCATTGTTTCTGAAACAAGTCAGAAGTTCTCTCCACAAAGTTGTAAAAATGAGAAAGTTGGAAGGAGCCAGGGAGAAAAAATTCCCTACCAAAATTAGGACTGAGACTTCACATCTTCAAAGAATAAGAAAATTCCCATGGTTATTATCTGAAGAAGAAATATGACAGATTAAAATGATCAGAAATAGTATTATAATATTGTTACTTCTCTGTATCTGTGGATAACTGAGACATATCTTTCAGATGTAAATTTTATTTTATAATCTTACAATATGATTCTTTTCCATGAATTCACTCGGCATTGATATTTTTACACCCTATATTTATACTTTCCATTTATAAAACTTACTTGCTTTGAGTGTTTATTTCATGAACCAGATTCTATGCTGTCAAGGAGAAATTGAATGGCTGAAACAATGCACGGTGAATTTTTCATTCTTCTGAGTATAAGTTTAATAACCACATTGTTAACTGTATTGTTCAAACACTGCACAATCTGCTTAAATATTAAAGGGGGTTTTTTCTGCTGACGTTATTTTTCTATGGAAAATGTTTTGTTAGCCTTTATTTGAGACACATTACTAGGCACTGTAATTGCTGATTTGTTCATTGATTTTCAAGCTATGTGTTAGTTTATTTTCACAATTTTCTCAGTTCAGAATAGCAAGTTAGAGACAAAATAATGTACGTATCTGCTTACACAGGCTACCTCTAGATATTTCTGGGTTTTCTATTGACTCTGGCTCTCTGTGTAAGTTTTACCAGGAGACCTATCACCTGCCTTGCAAATTCCTGAGAACCAAAATAGCAAGAGCTGTATATTGTCATTGCAGTACGAGCCATCCTGAGAGAAACAATGCGCAAGGGGAGAAATAAGACAAGGAATATTGACTTCCATCTGAGGAGAGTCAAGCAAGAACTGTTTCCATGAAGTGCTGTAACTATATTTTTGATCACCTCCCTGTGGCTTGAGTATAATGGTCTTTGGAAACCCTAGGCTATGTGAGATTTAGGATCCTAGCTGTACACACTTGACAGAGAATATATAACATTATACTCACTAGTGGCTCTAAGTCTGCATTGTAGGTTCCATTTTTCAGTCCCTGATGTGATTGTACCTTGTACTTTTAGGAGGTATCAATTTTGCAAAAGCTTTACCCTTTCTTCATCATAAATACTTTTGCTTGGTTAGATGGATTTCAGAGTGCTGAAGCAGGAGTTTTTAGGTCATATGAAGAAATGGTGTGCGCAGCCCTAGACCCTGCTCACTGCAGTATTTATTTGATGTATGTGACAATGAGGTTTGCAAAACCTCCCTTGTTTTCTAGTCCATGGATTGTGAGAACTGTCTTTCAGAATTGGATCGAACATTGCTAATGCTGTATATAAACAACCCAAAACAACACTCTGGGGAGTGTAAATAAACCTGGAGCTCATTAATCTGTATCAATTGCTGCACTATTGTCATTGAGAGACTGCTCTATTTAGCAATCCAGGTGAAGTCATCTCGGTACTCCAGGAATTTTGCTTGAGGCATAGCTACAAATATCCTGCTCAGGATTTACTACACAATTATACAGCACAAGGCTCTAAGAGGAAAGGTACCTCTGGAGAAAATAGGATCATTTAGGATGGTGGATGGAGCAGAAATTTTGGATGAAATGGCACAAAATTCATGTTCTCTCAATGACAGTACTGGCTTAAGTTCCCTTGTGCATCAATGAAAGAAATTTTTGGACAGAAAAAATAGGCTACAATGTTTGGATATGTTCATAGGTGGAAAACACAGGTAGTATCAAAACTTTCTACATGTGCAATTTAGAAGTTTCTAAACCAGTGCATGTAGGACACTAAAGGTTTTCCAGGTTCTCAAAGACTGAACACCAGTCCATAATTACGGGGAAATTACTTGTTTTCAAAAAAATCCCTCACTGAGATTAAAAGATTGCCTAAGTGCTCAGTGAGACTGGAAGTTTGAAATTCAGAAGGGCTTTATGCATTCTGAAGCTTTTCACTGCCAGTGCTTGTGACTTGGACTAAGGAATTGCTAACTTCAGAAATGTGACTGCACATGTCTTTTCCTTGTTTGCAGGAGATTAAGGGCTTTTCCTTTATCTTTTCTCTTTTATTGCTTTAGGCATGACAGGAAGCTGACACAAAGTGTGATCACAATTTGTATACATCTAACAGGTGTAGATTGTGTCAGAAAAAAGATCCATCCCATTCACTAGTCTTCCTTCTGGAATTTGCCTGGGGAACAGAAGTAAGCACCACAGGTTGTCTCAGTCCTCCTTGTAGTAACCTGTGATTAGTGACTTCATCCTTGCATGCAGGAGCATGCTAAGGCCACAGACAATGCATGCAGAGAACAAAACACTTGCAAAAAGACTCCATTTGATTTCTTTGCATAATTTGTAACAAATCTCCTCTTTACCTGACATTTTGATTAGAATCACCAGTTTACAGCTACTTCTTACTAGTGACAAATACTTGGACAGAAATTTTATCTTCTGTGTTCTTGCATAGCACAGGGGGAAGACCTGTGACCTGTGACCTGGGACATTCTTCCTAATGCAAGACAGACTCTTCCTGAATGAAGATAGTGGTTGGATATACCTTCCCTTTAGCCTTCTCTTCTCCAGACCAATCAAATGCAGTTACCTCAGCCTCTCTTAACATATCATGCTTCCCAGTCCCTGATAATTTAGTAGCCTTTCACTGGCCTCACCCTGTTTCCCAGTCTCCATCTTGCTCTGGAGGGCCCAAGCCAGGTTACAATACTCCAGGTGTGTCTTCACAAAGGCTGGCTAGAGGGAAGTAACATTTTCCCATGGTTAAAGGTTTTTGGTTTTTGGAGAATTTATTGTCTGTTCCTGTAAACACAGTTCCCAAGAATATCAGGAGTAAATAACATAACCCTTTTAATAATTTTATGGTCTTAAGTCATTGTGGTCTCATTTGCAGAAGTTTTGGTAACTCCTTGGAACAGCTGAAATCAGGTGACTTACTTTGAACAAAGGAGATTTTATTTATTGAGGTTTCCAAAAAGTGATTTTAAAATGAGCTCAGCTTATTGCAATGATACTCACAGCTAGAGGATATATGGTTGTTTTCTAAATTATTTGTGCCTTGTTTCTGGTCTTTCTGCTAGGCTGTGATCATACCATTGATTGCTAAGAAGCCTGACTAGTTTGTGAAACCCTCAGACACTGAAACAAGCACCACAGAATACATAGTAAAAAGACACTGCAAAATATGGAAATTTTGTATATGAATCAAAACCAAATCATGTCTTGTACTGAAGTGGAAAGGGGTCACCTGTGAAGAAAATGTAACCTTGAATTTGTTGTCTATATCAGAATACATAACTATCTTAATATTTTTTATCCATTGATAGCATTTATGACATTCTTTTAAGAGTACTTTTTCTTCTAATTTAATAATAAAAGAAGCTTGTTGAGCTAAAGAATTAGGTTGTACCTAAAGGTCAATTAATATACACTAATAAAATTGTGCTGAATATGAAATATTCCTTTTAATGAATGCATCATCTGTTATTTATGGTATATCTCATAACCTGCAGTGAATTAGTGATATTGAAATATCCTTGTAAGATAGTTACTCAAAGGAGAATAAAATATATCATGGTACAACTGGAGTTGGAAAAAATCAATCAGAGGCTAGAAGAGCCAAAGTATTTAATGAAATCTAATTCTTAGTGTAAAATCTGAGTTGTCAGTACTGCTACTAAGCTGTTCTTTTGGGCTCTGAAATCTCAGGTGAGAACATAATTGCCCCAGGTCTTTCTTAACACTTTCCCAAGCACCACTGCTCAGCTGGTGTTGACTGTGTCTTGATATCCAGCTTATGCATACCCTTAAAGGGATAAAGGGCTATGGAAATCAGAGACTTCTCAAGCCATGTGTTTAGCTCTGGATGGTGTTTTCTATCTACCCTGAGACACAACAAAGGGACACATGGGGGAACAGAAGATGCCTTACAGTCCCATTTTGCCCAGGAGTCTATTTTACCATGACACTCATGACAGAGAGAGAAGTTCTAGATCCTTCCCTCCTTATCCAGCTCTTCTATGGACTGGACATTCAACTCCTTCTCTGCCTAAAAAAAAATTTGGTTGAAGCAGCTAATTTTTTAGTTGAACTACAGCTGTATGTTATGTTATTGGATTAGATTGATGCTACCAGCTGATAGCAATTCCTGGGCTGTGGAGCTGATCTCAGATCCACTGCTGTGCTTTAGGCATGAAAGAATAAAGCACAGGTCAGACAGGATAAAATGGGCCCAAATACTATGGACTAACTCCTATACTCATGAAATTGATAGATCTTTTAAAGTAAATTACTCAGTCTTAGATACCAGATTCCTGTCTGTACTCTCTGTCTGAACAGGTGAAATCAGACTTAGTTTCCTATTTGCTGATACCTTATTCTGCTACTTCAGTGTAATAAACACTGAGAAGTAACACCATAATAAACTTCAGAGTTTTAATATTTAATAGTCTGAAACAATTTGAATGTGAGAGATGTCTCATTAATTTTTGGCATCCTCAGTCATTAAGGCAAAACTAGGTGACATGATACATTTGGATGTTACCTTGTCCTTCTCCTTTCCCAGGATTTCTCATGCCTTTATTATTCTTGATTGATGTTTCTCTAACCTATTATTCTTTTAAAAAGTTCAGAATTGTCTATCTCACAACCCCTCCAAACCTACTCCTATCCTTTATTATCTTTCCTATGAGATTTTCCTCATAATGCTTCAGTTTAAGCTACTTTATATCATATCCACTCAAAGGCATGGGGAACTGATCACTATTTTGGTTATGTTTTGACACATGATCTCTAAGTTCTTTCACTTTAGACTAAGCCATTTGAAATTATCCAGTCTTTCTCTATAAGATAAATTTTATTACTTTGAACTCTCTACCCTTGTTCTTTTCTTCTTTTTTTTTTTTTTTGAGCATATGTATTGCTGCTGGAGACACTACTCATTAAAGGCTGAGGCAAGAAAAAATCCCCAGAGAACAGCATTCTGAGTTTGGTACATGATATTCTTGTGTGTACACATATGCATCAGTATGTGTGTGTGTGTGTGTGTATTCTAGTGGACTGCTTGTTTTTTTTTCCTAACAGAATTACTAGATTCATGAATAGTCAGCATAGGATCAAACCTTCCTCTCAAACTCAAATCCTTTCCTTTCAGAACTACTACCCAGCCTTCTGCACATGCAGCCTACCTACCTACACTATAACATCTTTCACGTCTTTGTTGACTGTGAGCTATTTCTTAAGTTCACATAATCATCCTAAATTCTAACTCCATTTTTCCCTGCTCTCTCATCCTCTTCCCCACTCCCCTGCAATTCAGAGCCATCTGCAAACTTCATAGGTATATTTTGCTGTGAAAGATCTTAACAGAAACATTGAGTAGTAGCCATCTCAAGAGAGACCTCTCCAGAATTCAACTTGCACATCTTCCATTTTGACACCAACCATTAATAAATGCTTTTAGTGGTTACCAAATGCTCTAGATTTATACTCTTTCATAAAAATCTCTGTCTGACAGGTTTTTCTCCTAACTCATTTTCAGAAATATCATATAAAAGTGTCAAACCTTTCTGAAGTGAGGATATGACATATACTGCTCCTGCTTTTTTTCTCTCATGGAACACTTAAATCAAATTTACAAACTCTAAACTGGCCGGTCTTGTTGTCATCATCCAGGTGTCTGTCTGTAAATTACAGTTTGAGTATTTATTACTATATTTTTTTTTTCTGAAACTCCATTCTTGCTAGTGCCTAACTCTCAGCACTTCCTTTATTCTTTCTTCAAAACTCGGAATATGTTTGCTCATTTTCAGTCTTTTGAACCACATCTGTTCTCCATGAACCCTGAAAATTTTTGGTGGTTTTTGTTTGGCATTGTTTCAGTCAGTTCTCTGAATGCTTTACAATGAGGCTCATCAGTCTTACTCAATTTTGCAGTCTATACCTTAGGTAGGATCCAGAGGTGTGCAAGAAAAAGACAAGAGACAACAGGTTCAGGTTGCCCTTATACATAAGGAAAAAAAAAATTCACAGCAAGAGTTCCCACAAGGACTTGAACAGGATTCTCGGTGAGGTTGTGGAGTTTCTATCTGGATAACCTAGGAAAATGTTGAAGTTGCCCTGTTTTGAAAGGGGTTGGGACTAGATCACCACAGAGGGCTCACAGACTCTAATACTCTTGTATTGATTTTATCACTCTTCTTTTTTTCCTCTGAAGTTCAAGGTTAGACTGATTTTTTTTCTCTGATGAGTGGACCATGATCAAGCCAGATGTAATCAACAAAATAATGGTATAGTAACAACTGAACTCTCATAATTTTCTGCCATATTCCTTTATATTCAGTGACAGCACAAGTACCCGGTCCCTTTGTGTCATTTATTATTGCTCATCAGCTGGGTTCCCAACTGTTTTGGGAATGAAATAAGTATGTCATGTGAGTGACAAATATTTGTAAATTGCATCACCATGGTTATAAGATGGTGTTTCATGTTTCTAAGACTTGCTCTTAGAAAATGTTTTCATTGCTTTTCATACCCATCTCATACTTCTTCTGATTAGTTTCCAGTACTATGCTATCATGTACAACAAGGAAAAGGCTTTTGTGTGTGTGTTTAAAGCCTTAGCGTGCTTCATGCATAGGCCTAGGCAAACAATAATTAGTATCAGTCAATTAAACAGATAAGCCAAAGAACTCTGCTTCATCTGTGTAAAGTCATCTATCTCAAAGCACATCTCCCCTAGGGAGATGTACTGGGAGGTCAGCCCACACCGTGGTGTGAAGAGATTCATCACTTACACTCCAAGTAAAACCAAATTATTACTTTCTCCTTCTTTGGTGCACTTAGTCATGGCACAAAGAGGGCCTGTGACCTGCTGAGTTTCACACTTATTTAAGAGTCTTAAAGCTTAAGTGGGATTACAGTACTTTCTGCCACTTCCATTTCTTTGGGCTGATCGCCGCATTTTTGCTGCAGTCAGTTCCTAGGAAGGAACACATGTTTTTGTTCATCTCTCCACCTGAGCCCTTACCTTTCTGTGCACAAAGCCTGCAGCTGGTCTGCCTGCCAGATAGCTCTTCCTTCTGTGAGAGCAGCTGTGTGCCTTGCTGTAAATATAATCAGCTTGGCCAGCATGATCATTGCTCTATAAACCGTTTGTCACAGCCCTGAGGGTATTGCATGTGTCCTTTACAATACTAAGCACACAGAGGAAGATACAAAATAATGTATCTGATTATTTATTCTGGTAAGAAATTTCTGCTGAATGAGAGAACAGCAATGACTAATATGTTGTGCCAGCCCTTGGCAGGCTGACCAGCCCAGAAAACTGACCAGCCTGCAAAATCCCTTTGTTTGTCATCATCCACCAAGTAGAGATGCGTTCCAAAACCTCTTTTTGAGCTCTTTATAAGTCCATCTATTTTCATTCTGCCTTTATATTTTCTCCTTTAACATCTTTCTTTGTTTGCCAAAAGCAAAACCATTTTTTCCCCAACACCTCTAGCAAAATGGGGATTTAGAGTGTACTGTTTTTGGGTAGAGTGTTGATGCTGCTTTTTCTCTGCTGAATCTTAAAATTTATTTTTATTTTGTTAGTAAACCCAGAGTGTTTACATATCTGAGAATTTGACTAACATTATACATTGAAATGAAAGGACTTAACTTTCTGATTTACATCACTTTTCACTTGCTTCTCTAGAATGTGGTAATTCAAGTTTCATACAAACATTGTTTATGATTGTGTATATTGTACTTGCTGTGAGACATATTAGCTTGTAAATCCTTGTAAAAAGCTGGCTTGTCTAATGTCTTATCAGCAGTTCACTTGGGTGATTCACATCCATTCAAATGTCTAACTTCTTTTTTCTAATTGTTAGGCTTTCTGAATCATTATCTTATTCTTTTCGGCATTCCTACACTTTGCCATGCTTGAAGAATGACACTATGCTATATGAACATAACTGGTACTTGTTTCAGTGAAAACAAGTTTAAAAAAACTCTAAAAAAGGAACTCCTTTTAGAAGTTATCCTTGTGTAGGTGTTTCTAAGTTAGATCACATGTATATTTCTAACTTATTCTCAGTCATAACTTCTCAAACTCCCTTTTACTTTTTTCATGAAACGTATAGTAACAATTTCCCAGGAAAAAAAATAATTTCTATCTCTATTTTGACATAATGGCATATGTTAATATACAGATGCTAATTTCACATTGGCATGAGCAATCAAAGTGTTAAAAGATGTCATTGTCAGGGCACTAAAGCAGATGTGCTTGCACCCCTTTGTTAATTGTGGTTTCACATGAAGCTCAATGTCTTGCTTTTTATTCAACTAAATGGCATGTAATTATTTGCACTTACTACCTGGACAAAGAATGAATTCTCTGTTCTCCTGTTTCATTTCTGGTGCTCTTGTTTTTCCACTCCTCCCAGTCTGGTAGAGGTGATGGTAGGCAAAGTTCACATTTCAGACTAACATATGTCCTCCACAGTGATTTTTCAAAGTAATCTTATTATGCTTACTTTTTGACAGTCAGAAGAGAGGAAGGAGCATGGGACACCATGAAATGAAAAGCATTTCTAGCAACCAGAAGTAGGACAGACACAAAATGCAAAGCAAAATTATTTTTTTTTCCTTTTGCATTCTTTAGGGAAAATTCGAGAAACAGGGACCAGATGCAAAGGATACCACTGATGTATCCTAGTGGAAGCTCTGTCTTTGGCACTCAATAATAACTGTGATCAGCATATATAGCCTGAGAACTCTGAGCAGCACATTGTTGTGAGACGGTAGACCCCTAGAATCACCCTGATACACTGTGTCCTCCAAGGTGTCCTAACAAATGCAATATCAGAAAAATCAGTTGGAAATAAATACTGAGAAAAGGTGGTTCACTAGAGAGATCGTTAAAAGACTTTTGGTGGTGTATAAAGGCACAGTCTGGAAAAGCAATTTATTATCCTGTGCATCTGGTAGCCTGGCACATATGCCCTTAAGTGACAGGTTTGGTTAGTTCCTGTAGAAATGATTCTGATTATTATTGTTTTTATAACACTTCTTCCAGTGGTTAGTTGAAAGTGCTGTCCACAGGCTATCCATTCTACTAAGATTTCAAATTCATTATGGTCATTTTTCAGAACAAGGAAATCCATTTTCTATTACCCAGAAGATGTTAGCTTCATGCATTTCTGAAAGAGCGCAATCGTGGTGGTTGCTGATGGTGAGTGAGTAATTGACCAGAGAAACTTTTTGTATCCACTTTGGCATGATAAAAAGCTAGTGCTGTTCAAGGGAAACATTATAAGCTTTCTCTTTGTACAGAGAACTCATTCTTTGTCCAGGTAGTAAGTGCAAATAATTACATGCCATTTAGTTGAATAAAAAGATAGATGACAGAAAATAGGAGGAAACTATAGCAGAGAGAAGAAAAAAAAATTGCTATGTAAAACTTATAAATCATTTTTACCTCCACAGAGTCCTTGAGATAAGAGGTACTAGTCTGCTTACTTTAAAGAGAAATTGATCTTAGAATTAGTACCACATCCATACAAATTAAAAGTAAACATCTTTTTAAACATCCTGCTGAGACCTCCCTGGTTTGAGCTGTCAAGGCTTGAACTCTCCCGATTCCATGGGATGAGCTTTGTCTCAAAGCAGTATTAGCACAGCCCTGCCAATAAGCTCTGGGGAGTGGGTATTGGGGTAAAATATCCACAAGCACAGAAATCAAACTGGGGCACAGTGAATCTCTATGTGCAATGCCTCAGCACCCGTGTCTGTAGCTCAGTTACCTGTTTCATTTCTGGTGCTCTTGTTTTTCCACTCCTCCCAGTCTGGTAGAGGTGATGGTAGGCAAAGTTCACATTTCAGACTAACATATGTCCTCCATAGTGATTTTTCAAAGCAATCTTGTTGCTTATTTTTTGACAGTCAGAAGAGAGGAAGGAGCATGGGACACCATGAAATGAAAAGCATTTCTAGCAATCAGAAGTAGGGCAGACAAAAAGTTGTCAAAGGAAAACAAATCCTGTAGGCTCAGCCTGTTATACAGTGAAATGGGTTTTCTTGCAGTTTCTGCCTTGTGATTCATGACTCAGTTTCCTAAGTTGGGAGTACTGCTCTGTTCCTTTACTTGATAAGTGAGGATAACAAAACACAAACGAGCTACTCTATCGCAACATAAATTTGGATTCTCTAATTTGTAGCAAAACAGTGTTGTAATTTAGCATTGAATAAACGCTGAAGTCCAAAGACATCACAATCAGAGAATAATACATTTTTGCAAGGCTGGGTACATCAGTGGCTTCACTGACGGTAGCATTGAGGGAATTTAAGTACCACTGAGGAAGATTTTGGTAACTCATTAAGCATGAAGGACAATACAACACGGAAGACTGCAAATGAAGTTTCCCAAGTGTAAGACAAGAAGAAAAGAACAAAAGCCCAAATTGTTACTGAAAATAATACTAAAACTCTGATTTCAGTCTTCTTTTAGACAGGATAGCTCAAAAATATATAATTTAATGAAAGCTAATCATCATAGACCCATTACTGGAAGGCCAAACTTCAGAAATTTGCTTGATTACTTTTGTGTATATTATAATGCGTGAGAAAGTCATAACATATCCATATTTCAAGAAATATGTTGAGCCATGCTGCAGGATATATTACTCTGCAGAATATGAGGAAAGGTGCCCAGAGCAGCTATCAGGTGAGTGCAAGACTCACTGACTCAGGGACAGATGTCCCCAGTGGTGTGGGACACAGGCACACTTCTCTGCAGGAGGTAAAGGGAGAATTTGTCTACTACAGCGTGTCCTGCCACGAGAAAAGATAACTTGACAAGATGGCCTAGATCCTCTTCCTATCGATCAAGACAATCACAACCCTCCTGACCACATCTAGCAACAGAGGATTTCATCAGTCTTTTCATTAAGATACCATGGGTTAGATTTAGTCTGCTGAAATACCTACCTCAGAGCTGTAGGTTTGTTTTTCTGCTGAAGCACTCGTCCTCCAGCTGAATGCGGCTTCCTTATCCATCAGTGAAATGTGGCTAACTGTTCTGAAGTCCTGCAGGGGGATATTTATTCTCCTGGATCTGGTCAGAGTTGTGAAAAGATCAGCTTCCATTCATGGGTTATATTTACAACACTCGCTGCCTTGCTTGAATAATTTAATTCCTCTTTGCCTCACCTGTCCTATGCAGAATAAGAGAAAATATGCCTTCAATCCCTTCTGGGGGCTTTTATCCCTTTATATGACAATGACTATATTGCTACTAAGCATTTTTGGTTTTGAAAGCCCACAAGGGTCGTTAAGAAAGCTCAGTGCTATTGCAGTGCCAAGAGATATTCATCAAAGAGTTGTGTTGTGTTTATTATGGGTCATGTGCAAGCCAAGCTCTTTATGTGCTTGAATAAGAAATATTTTGCCTTTTTTTGCTGTTAGGATTTCTCTCACAGTCTCATCCTCTGAACAGTTTTAAAGTGGTTGTCTTTGCCAAAATTTTAGCAACATTGAACACTTACTAGATATCTGTCTCCTGTTTTGACAGCTCACATGATACATATCATTCTGTGCTCATTAATCAAGGTCATGCTTATGCAGATAGTAAAAACTGTCTCTGGTAACAGATTCTCTTTTTGAGGGTTTTTCCTTATTCAAATGCATGATAGACCAATTCTCTTTTCACTTTTAATTTTCTTCATAATATGTTCAATTTGAAAACCATCTGGAACAGAGTTTTAAATCAGACACATTTTTTGTTCATGTTATTACTAGGACGATGTAAACATTCATATTACATACATGATAAGTGTAACCAACCATTTTGTGTCTTTCCTCCCCAGTGAAAATAGAAAATTCTTGGGGTTTAGATGTCTATCACAGTGAATTAAAAGCATAAACTTGCATATTTGAGGAGAATGTCTCTGATTAAAATGATGGGAGAACTTTGTCTATAAACTAGTAACAAAAAAAATACTGAAAATTCAACCACCAGTGTCAGGAGAAGTTTTGGTGCTTGAAGCTGGATCTACAGACTCCTCCATACCAGAGTAGCAGACAAATGCAGCAGAGTAAGTAATTGCTTTTGAGATAGTGATGGCATTTACATGTGCAGTTTTTCCCAAGTCCCAGACATATTTTCTTGTTCAAAGAAAGCAGGAGTCTTCTTTTTGATGTTCTATTACTGATATCTGCTTTTGTTATATATTGTAATGCTTCCTTTGGATGCAGATACCATATTCTCTTATAGAGAGTGAAAAATGATCATAAGCTGTAACAAAAAGACCTTGTACAGGGTTCAGAGTGAAATAGCATATTACTCATTCAGTTGTCAAACTTATTTACCATATTACAGCTGTCACTGTTTGTAAATGGTGATGCTATCTCATTATTTTCCAGACTGCCTGCAATTAACCTCTTATTTTGAATGTGGTGAAAACATGCAGTAACATTTCAAACATATTTCAAAGTGCATCTTTGTCACATCAGTCACTCATGAGGGAATCAAATGCTTCCTTACTGATTTACATGCATGCTGGTCATAAATAATTCTTATCCTTAATATCATGTATTAGAAAAAAGTAATAAACTTCACTAATGGGTTATATGTTTGTCATCATTGTCTGAATTTTAATAGCTCTGGATCCTGAACATAAGTAATGCAAGCAGTAGCAAACAGATTGAGAGCTCAGAAGTAATCATCTTGATTTTGGAGTTGTCTGTGATGAAGACTGAAGCCAGATGCTAGTCCCAAAATGTAGTCACTGTGCTGTCACTTTTAGGAGAACTTCCAGTACCCAAATTTACTAGGGCCTCTGGTGTGCAATAAATGCCAAATTGCTGCTTATTTGTATTTTCACCCTCACATAAACTGTGCGGTATCATACCTGCTTTAACATTTATACCCTGTTTAAAAGTTAGTCTTAGGGACCTAAGCTTAGCACCTTACCATCCCTCTGTAGTCAACTACAAAACTGCTTCAGAAGGCAATCCCACTCATCCTCAGATGGTGGTTATGATAGGTGAGACAAATTGTTTCACTGGAGTTGCCTGTTCTAAGAGCAAAATTGGGAGTTCAGAAATTGGGCAAGAAACTTCTGACCTCTGGCATTGATTGGGCTTTGCCTGCTGATTTTTCCCCTTTTCTTCTGTGAGACAGCTGTTCTAAGCTAATCATCTGGTTTCCCACCTACAGACAGCAGAGAGCAAAGAGACTCTTTGGGGGATGATTCATCCTCTCCAAAGATAAGTATCTGACACAGGTGGGTGTTAGTCAAAGCAGAAAATGTACTGTAAATTCATTTCTGCTGGTATTGTTCACTACTTAAGCAGTCCCTTGGGAGGAGAGCTTCTTACCTGATTCTGATTCAGAGAAGAGGGTAGCCGACCCACCAGATTGCTGGAGGACGAGATCTCCTGGATATTAGTCTGAGCATTGTTTCCCTGCATAAATGAGGGAAGTGCAGGAGGAGGGGAAGGCCCTTGGGAAAGGGGTGAGCAATGAAAAGTATTTTGGGACACTCAGAAGGTATATGTGAGAGGCAGTGATTACAGAAACAAATAGAAAAGGATTTTTAAGAGAAGAATGGTACAGAAAGTCAAATAAAGTAAAGATTAAAGAGCACAAAAGACGTGGGGAAAAAAATGAGTACAAATGCCATCAGAAATGGGTGGTAAATACATGATGAAATGTGTATGGAAAAAGATATCTCAGAGCAGGAGATTTTGAAGAAGTTATTTACAAAATGAAAAAGTAAGCTGTCACCTAAATAAAATAAATGCTGTTTTATTACTTCCATTTCAGGATAAGTTTCTGACAGAGGCAGGTAAATTGTTTGGGAAATGTGCCAGTTTGATATGCCCAGGCCAGGCAATTAGAAAGAGGTGAGTTCCATATTGCCTGAATTTGAAGTTCAAGTGTTTGGATAATGCTTTCAGATACATGGTGTAATTTTTGGGGTTGTCATGTGCAGAGCCAGAAATTGGACTCGATGATCCTTGAGGGTCCCTTTCAACTCAGGATATTCTTTGATTCTATAATTTACCTGTGTTTACTCTGTGAAACTCACCACTGCATCCTAGGTATATTTAGGGATCTTTCAAGCTGGCCAGCCATTTGTTCTGGTTCTAGTAGAAGCACTTTTCTGCTGGGTGGATCTTCATCCTCTAAAGTGGGAATTCAGCTCCCTAATGTGCCTGTAAGCACCAAGATGTGGAATTAGATGTGTTAATTTTGAATGGAATCTTACTCTCCTAGGCTATGCTGTCCTGCTTATGAGGACAGAAAACCTAATGATTTTTTCTTTTCCTTCATTCTTGTTCTTTATTTCCAATAAGGATTTTCTTTCTTGGATGGTAATAAGTGATTGGCAACAGCAATGTAGATTCACAGTTAACGTTGTTCATGACACAACAAGAGTGCTGGCCTGATTGTGGTCTTTGGATGCAATTATGATACAAACAAAACAAACAATGACAATTGACAATTAGGAGGTGAATGGAGCAGGGACTCTTTTGAGTTCTTTTGTGTCAGAAAAAAAACACCTTTATTCTTCTCTTGATATTAAAAGTAAATCCCCTAAAGTTCCTGAATATCTGTAAGCCACTTTTAAGTATGCCTCAGCTATTGGTGTTTGCTAGCACTGCTCAAAAGTCTGAGAAAGAGACTCCTTAAGCTGTATATCAGAAATGCCAAATGGTCAGCATAAAACTAGATCAGTGTTTTGTCAAAAAGCTGAGAAAAATGGAAAGTTCTTATCTTTTTGTTCCAGGCTGACAGCTGAGTTTTATTCTTACTGAAAGGGAATATGAGCAGAGTCTGTTTCAGAGCAGAAATCTGAGCATTAGAAGTCTAACCATGACTCTGCTCAACTAAAGCTGGTCCATGAAGCAAGAGAGGCTTCAAGAGTAATATTAGTTTCCTTCTTTGAATTAGGTCATAGAGTCATTGAATGTTTTTGTTCAAGGGGACCTTAAAGATCTTTTTTCAACCCACTTGCCATGGCACGGATGCCATTACCCTCACTAAAATATTACCTGTCCCTGCACTCCCTCCCATTAATCCTGACCCGTAAACTCTTTATCAGCTCCTCCTCCAACTCCAGGTGAAGCTCCATGCTGGTCACTGGCATAGAGGGTGACATTCCCTCCTTGTCCTGCTCCTCTTTTCATCAGTCTTCATTGGAAATGCTTTGTACCATTCATATTACACCTCTAGCAAAACAAATCCTTTGTTTTAACATTTTAAGTCACTTCTATGAATGTACTTAACTGGAAGTTAAGGTCCTTTTTCTGCACATCTGAGTCCAGCATTTGCAAATGTGAGTTCCATCCCCTACAAAGCAGTGTTAGACTGTCTTAAGACTAAGGAAGTCCAAAGAGAGAAATTGAAGGTACCTTTGTAGGTGACTTCCATTCACAGATCAGATCTAGCCTTGTCCCAGATCAGATCTAGCCTAACTAACCTGTTATTGGCTTCCATGGCTTTGGGCTTCGTGTAGGGCAAGGAGGAGATAGCCATGGCTGTCTGTCATCAAGGGATGCACATATATTTTTAGATTTTTCCTTGTTTCAAAATAGTCTCTAATTGTTGGTATAATTTTATAGCAGTATGCGAACAGTGGGCTGCTTATCAGCAGTTTTAGGTCCAAAAAAGTGGGATAGTCATGCCTAAAATTTTCTTGCAACAACACCTGAATCCAGCACCACCTAGCTAAGAGTCGTCTGAGAAAATCGCTCTCTGTATACCAGGTTTATTTTAGTGCTGTGGCACATTGGAACAATACATTGGAATAGATTGAATAAGATGCTTGCTTGCCCAATATAATTTAAACAAGTGTAAACAATTTTAAGAGAAAGATTTTTTTTTACTCAGATTTGCTCTAATCCTTTTGTGCATATATTTTAACTCCTAAGAAGAAAATATTAGATCAGTTACCATCCATTCCTGGCGAGGTTTAGTTCTTTTTAAAATTCCAAATACAGCAGAAAATAGATCAAATTCTGGAAAATATGTCACAGAAGCAAACAGATTCATAGTTTGTGTTCCAAAGGACTTGAGTCTTACCTACTTATCTGCTGTAAATAACAAAGATGGGTGTCAGAAATCACAGGAATACTGAAAAGCTGCAATGTATTACTTACTAAAATAAAATAGAAGCAGCATGTAGTTTCTGAAGTGAGTTAGACATATAATTCCTAATAGACCGGCAGTAATGCTCTAAATGTATCTCCACTGTCTTTCAAATGTGATTGATTCCCACCCCATTTTCTAGTCTATACTGTTCTGTCAAACTCATTCAAGAGATCGTTCTTTTCATTTCTGAACATTACAGAATCACAGAATATGCTGAGTTGTAAGGGTCCCACAAGAGTCATAGAGACCAACTCCTTGTGTCAATTATGATTTTTTTTTTTCCTGAGGCAATCCTTCCATAGGCAGATTAAAAAAAAGCTACCTTCTCCTAAGTTCTTTTGGTAAAACCTTCCACAATGATTGTGTTTTCTATCTATAATACACTGTTGCAATGGGTTGGGTTCTGGGATGGCTGGGATGGGTTCTAACTTCTTCCAATATGATCTAACTATATACGCACTGAAAATATAAAATACATTCCCTTCTTCCAAAACAACTTTAGATCTAGTTCTGGCCTAAAATATTTCCTGTGGCAAATGGAGGTTTATAAAGATAACTTAATGTTATAGTTCAACAGATATCTAAATTCACAGCAGTCTGAAGGAGTAATATGGTTGTGTGTTTCAGTCACAGAATATTAATTTGAAATAGATTGATTTCCCCCTTAGATAATGCTTTCATAGCATATATATTTTAATCTATATGCAAAGTTGATGGTACCATTTGAAAAGCAATAAAGGCACAATTTATTAGGTAGATCTTGAATGTTAGTTATTTTAGTATGACTACCAAAATAATTTGCTACAATTTTTTTTTCAGGTTCATCTGTTTTTGTGGTTTCCCATACTTCTTAAGAGGAAACTGTGAAAATACTAAATTAAATCCCATTTTAATTAAACTTCAAAAGCATTTACATATCCTTGTAGCTTTCAGGCAGTAGACCTCAGTGCAAACAATTCAATTGAATTATATGTTGGTCAAAACACTTCATAATAAGAGAAATGCAATGGAACTAATCAATTGTCACACATGAGAGACTTGCTTGGGCTTTTTCCTCTTCTTTGGGCAGTAAAAGGGGGTGTCATCATCCTGCTTGTTCATTACAGATACTAGAAACCACATTTCACAAAGGCGCATTTGAAGCAATGTGTTAATAATCATTGTAATTGATTTAAATGCTTGAATTGACCAAGAACACTCATAGATTTTTTTTTTTCATTATTTGGCTGCAAGATAATGCTGATGAAAACTGGAACACTTTGTTGTACTGCACAAAAGGCCTTAGAAAAGTTTCTGTGATGAGCAGGTTTTTTTTCTACCTGCTCTTCTGAATATTTTTCAACTGAAGGTAAAGATTCAGGTGAATCAAAAGGTGGATATATTGTGTTACCCTAGGCATTCACTCTATGTATTTTAAAAGAATGGTAATCTAACAAAATCCAGGAATTAAATAAGCAGTGAGAAATATTTTCAACACATTTCTAAAGCTTGAAATTTCCTCTGGATGCTGCAGGAAGGATTACAGTCTAGAAAAAAATTATTTTAGAAAAGCTAAAAACGTATCTGTGATTCTTGGTGTCAAGGTCAAACCTTGTCCCTTCTCAACTTCAGCACTGCCAACATAGAACTCTCCTGTGAATTTCTGAGACAACACTTAAGGGAAGACTGGTTGCAAAATGAAACCTGGGGGCGAGGAACAGAAAAGCTGAGCCTGGCAGCATTTAGACCTCAGGGTGCTGACAGTATGTAATCATCCTGATATAGTAAATTACATTGGTTTTATTGTGACTCATTGAGGTCAGTTAGTGATTTCTACATAGGTAATAGATTGGTTTCCACACAGTCTTGTCTCTTTATTTGTGCTGAGCAGCTTTTATATAAAAGGAGTTTTGATTTATGAATATTGACAGGTCATATTCCGCTCTCAGTTATATCAATAATGAAATTCAATTCCACCTGTGAAAATCTGTTATGCCAATAGTCAACCTATATAGAAACAGGTGGAACTGATGGTGGCACTGTGGTAACTAAATGCAATCTGAAGAAATGAAACACCTTTATACACTATTTTGAATCATAAATGTTCTAGTTACATCTACACCTATCAACGGTATGCCTCTGGTACTGATCCCAGGTGTTCCAAAATACTGGTCTCAGAAGACATCAGATTTTATTTTATATGATAATTTCTATGTCTTTAGGAATCACTGATAGTAATTTGTACTTGTTCAGGTAAGTGTTTTTATAACATCCAGTAAGCAAAAATGAGAAATATTCTGATTACCATAAAAAGTGCATAAATTAATTCATTTATCTTCCAGTAACAGCAAATGTTACTTTCTGATTGCAGAACTTTTGAGTTATACCTGAGATTCAGTCTTTCTTATCATTTATTGTCAAAGAAATTTTCATGTGGAACAACTTTTAAACATCGGTGATGATTTCTAATGTTTAAGATTTTCCAGGATATTTTAGCAAAGCCCTCTGGACTTTATTCTAACTCTCAAGTTTGTTTAAGCTGCCCTAGTGCCCACAGTCCTAATTAAAAATTATATTGAATTTCAAACTATTAGTCAGAGTGTTCTCAAAAGAAGATTTTCTCCTCTTCTAAGCATTTATGAGTGAATTATTAGAACAGTAACAATATCCATAAAAGTTAAAAGCAGCTAAAAAGCCTCTCCAGAAGATTTGAAAAATTTTCCAAACCCCAATTCTCAAAACTTCAATGCCAATGCATGGCAATATGGGTTTCTTAAAAATATAAAGGCAACTTTTATATTTGCAAAATCTTTCCTGCATGAGACAGTTGTAAGGTAGGATTGTTCATTAGTCACTTTGAACAAGGGGAGAGAAATTTCTCTGTTGCTTCTCATTCCCCTAAAAGACAGTCTGATGGGGTAAGCAGTGATTTGTGCTGGATAGTCCCCTTTAAAATCTATCCTTTAAAATATTTTAGTTTTCATGCTGATGCCTTAATGAATTCAGTAACTCATTTACACAGTTCAAAGAAAGGATATCTATGGATTATTTTTTGCCTAGATGAGATTTGGGTATCAGTGCAAATGCATGCTTCTCTCCATAACTGGATTTGTTGACAGTTACTTGAATCCACCAATCAAGTTTTTAAAGAGTAGGTTGAGTAAACATCTTCCACCAGTATTAACTAGGGAGTAGTTAAGTTCTGGTTTGGGATGGAAGAGGGGAATTTGTTAGCCTCTCTAGTGTCTATGGTATGTCCTTATCTGGGCACTCTGGTGTATATATTCCATAATATTGTCATTTAATAATCTTTGATCCCACCTAATTCCTAGACTATGGAGTTCTAATGCTCCATCTGCCAGATTTTTACTTATAAGGTAAGGTTGCATCATCTGGCAAAAAAAACCCACAGCTTACAATCTTTCTTCAAAATTTGGGGTTTAGAGAGGATTTTGCCAACTCAGTTGCAGTGAGCACAGGATTGAAACCACCTAATCCTCCATGCAATAATTTGGAAACCCCCAAGAGTTTCTTGACAGCTGCACTCAATTCTGTACTGACTTGTGGTTTAGAGAGCCAGTGGTCTCCAAACACATGCAGGAATAAATCAGTTATTGCTAAGATTCGTGATCTGAGATAAATAAAACTTCCTCACTATTAGCAGTATCCCAGCTCCAGCAGAAGATCAGGCAGCACAATAAACACACAGGAAACTTGCATCCAAAAAAAGGAAAGCTATTTCTTCATATATTGCTTACTTGGGGAACATACTGCCAGATTTGGGGGCAGAGTAAAGAGCAGGAACCATGACAGAGATGGAGACTCCTTGGCAGGGGTTACACATAAGGGGATAAGAGTGGTGACATGCAAAAACTCTCATAGGGTTCAGCTACACAGGATGAAAAAGTCTCATTCCTAGCTTAGATACTTAATGAAAATTTTATTTTTTTTTAAAAAGTCACATTTTTCATTTTCAGTGCTTATAGCAAAGTCTCAGCTGCAGCCACTTGTGACTTCAAAGTCACAATAATCTATATCCCTTATGTTGGCTACATTGTTAATCAGAAAATAGACTGCCGGGGATCTCTTAAAATGTCCATTACTGTTGAAAGAAGAATTAATCTGCTTTTACCACCTTGTGACTGCTGACCTGAAAAACTGACAAACACATCTTCATTGCAACTCAAGAAGGACAGACTCTGGTTTTAAAAAAAAAATTATAAGTGTCTTGTACCCCATCACTCTCCAAGATGAGCACCTTAATATTGTCTCAATTCACTCTCAATCCTCTTTGTGAATTTTCCCAGCAAACCCTAGTTTTGTAGCACCTAACATAGACCAGACTAATATCTGTTTTAGGATCTCAGTGGATGCCATGGCCTCCACAGAGGTTAGTCTGATGCCCAGGCAGCCATAATTTTCCAGTGCTTTGTCTCTCTCCTCTGAAGGGAAATAACTAGTTCCTTAAGTTAGTCTATGTCTACCTTAGCGAGTGGTACCACGTAACAGGAATTAATGAGAACACAAGGAATTTTTTGTGGAGGATCCTTCATCTACTCTATGCCCGCTGTAATGCTTTAATATATACTAAAGTTAGCCAAGTTTGCTGTCCCAGACATGGCACATGGGTCATGGTACACAGAGCTGGAAGGAATTGCAGCCTCAGTTCTGCACCCAGGTTAATGCTCCACAGAGGTACTCTGGAGGAGCAGATGCTGCTTCTCTGACTGTCTTTTCCTTAGGGAAGAAGACAAGGGCCATGAGATCCTGATAGTCTCCCCTGCTACAACTGCTTTTGTCCTCATCCACATGAAGTTCTGGATACAGCAGATGAGCTCAGAAGCTCAGGTGGAAGGTGGAAATGGCATTGTCTGTGAGATGGACAGCGACAGGAGCAATATTTGTGAATGCATGAGCCCAATATGAAGAGCTTGTGCTGTTATTCCACTCTCAGTGAATAGAATCTTGGGGCCATCCCTTCATTTAAATGAATGGCCATCACTGTTCAGTCCTGCAGACCTCAGCTCCTGCTGCTTGGTGGATAACTGTTCTTGAGGACAGCAAGCACACAGAGAGCAAAGTGATGAGGGAAGGTTTAGAAGCCATCCTCCAAAAGTGGGGTTTTTTTGGAAAGTGCAAGTGGGACATATCAACAAATCGACAGAGATCTGAGTGGCACTCCCTGATAATAAATGTTCCCAGAAATTTCCAAATACATGCTCAGCCCTCAGCACATGCTGTTAGGGTATGAATATTTTCAACTTAATGTTCAGCTTTATTAAAACCCTTGGTATCATTTGATTTCCTGTTTGTCTTTATTAGTTTTATACAATATACACAATTTTTCACTGCAATAAATCAGTCTAGAATTTAACTGGATATGTGTTGATAGGTATGTACAAGGCAGGTTTTGAAAGAAAAACAACATAACTCTTGAGATGTTTGAATAACTGAAAAGGTTTGGAAAAAATTGGCTAAAGAGAAACCAGGTCTTACGCTTTGAAGGTGTTAATGAAAATTACTGTGCTCTTGTCTGTATTTTAACATGTGTTTACACTCACAGAAAAGACATTTGGATTCTAACAGAATTTTCCTTGTCATTTCATTTCAGAATGTTATCAAAATACTTAAAAATTTGAAAGGATTTTTACATTTTTATGCCCTTGCTGTGCCATTAATATAAGGCTATAAATTATGGGGGCTTACAGTTCAGTGGGCAGATGAGGGCCTTCAGGCAAGTGATGAGCTAAAATTCCAACTTGTACTTTTCTCATCTGTTTTTTCTTCTACCATTAAGTCACTATTATTATTACTATCATTATTATTGTTGTTACTATTATTATTATCACTATCATCATAACCATCCTCACCCGTAATAATCACGTCTCTTACTGTATAAGTTGAAACTAGTGAAAAAGAGACTTGATAGCATACCTGCTCAGCAATTTGGGAGTGAAAGAATAAAACAATTTGCTTTGTGTTTCCAGCTACCTTTGCAGACAATCTGTAATCAAATCCCCTGTCTTCTCTGCGCAATCTGAATATTTTTTTTCAGTGTATTGTTGATACCATCATGAAGCTGGCAAAAAAGACATACTGCAGAAAGCAAAGAGGCTTGCTTCCATGTATTCAGTTCTAATGTCCATCTGCCTTGACTCTACATGTTGCCTACAGATTTTTTCTCCATTTATCTGACTCTGGAATGCAAAGTCTTTCTGAGGCTATTTCTGTCACAGGAACTCTGGAAAAATCAACTAACGAGATGAATAGGAAGAGAAAATAGTTTAATAGAGTGTTTCAAATGTGTGATAGTGTAAATTTCTATGATTTTATTTTAATAGCTAACATTTGGGACTTGCATTCCTTGAATGTTTCCCCTTGGTTATTTTCTGTGCTCTTGTCTCATTGAAGGCATCTCAGATATGGCAGATGGAGTGCTGTCTCTGCTTCTGTAATGCAATGTGAGAAGCAAGTGAGAGAATGCTGGATGCATTCTGACCCACAGAATAAATGGTCATTGCAAGCATTGCAAAATTAGAGACTGCCTGTGAGAATCCACTGCTGTATTAGGATTTCCCATTTGCTTAGAAGACCCAAATCACATTAAACTACTTTTTCTGTACAGATTTAAAGATAGATAAGTTATCTTCCATATCTAATCAGGTTTGCAAATCATTAGCCCGGCATCTATGAAAGGCTGTAAGAACATAGCCCTAAAAAGTAAAAAGTAATAATAACTGCATACTTGTTTGCATCCCTTTTTTTATCATATTTATTATTCCTTGGTCCCCAGTTCCGTGGTCACTTTAGTGTATCCAGAAATACAAATGTTGAGTTGCACAAGAGTCAGGGAGAATTATTTGCCTTTTCTGTGCACAACAATAATTTTTTCTTCAGTGTAAAACTTAGACTAAAAAATAAACAGCCACCTGTAGCTGTGGATCAGGTTGTTTTCTTATCTTCCAAATGCCTACACCAGTCTAACCTGGGTTATTGTAGTGTTCTCTGTGACTGACATAAACTATCAAAGAGAATAAAATTATCCTGTTCCTTAAGAATGAATTTCAATTAGACTGTGCTGTCTGGATTGTACAAACTGGAGAAACTGCAGTATTTAAGAATAATGGCCTGTAACAGGATTCCCCCATGGATTTTTCTGCTACAAATTCAATTTTCCTGGAGAAAGAAATGAAAAAATCTTTTTTTATGTTCCCCACTTTGTCTATGGCTTTCCAATATCCTTATGGTGTTCAAAGACCATCTTTTAATTAACGATGCCTGGTCAAAGCACAATCTTCCAGCAATGAAAACATGCAGGATATTGCTGTGCCTGGTGTACAGCAGAACATCTGAAGCCAGTGAGCAATATGTCTCAGCAGGGTTAGTGCTCTAGAGAGGTCTAGCATACTGCTAAAAATAGTTTAGTTAAAAATAATCTTCAAATAAATAATGAGGAGTAAATAACAAAGAAAGCTGGGGCAGTTCAGCCTTCATAGCAATCCACATAAAGGTTTTACTTTTCCTCAGTAGCTTTATCTTTCTAATTATTTTTTCCTTCGTAGTTTTATTTCAGCCAAAATATAGACATTGTCCCTGGGCCTTGTCCCTGTTTTTTGACAATTTTTCTCAGTATCTAGAAAAATACTTGGCTTAGACAGCATCACAGTGGTATCTAAGGAAGTTTTTCTCACATGAAGGTGCTTGAAGAAGTCCCAGGAAAACCCAGACACTAAACTGAAGTCTGCCTGAAAGGAGTGCAGAACATTTAATCATTTTTTTGTTCAAAGTTGCTTCAAAACTTGAATTGGATCAGTTTGGAGCAATTACATTGCTTAGAAACACTGTGGGGATGGAGTTAATCTTAGATGGAAAATTGCTACTGCATCATCTCTTTGTAGTTCTTAATGAATACTCTTTTCTTTCCATCTTGTTTTCCTCTAGCAAAAGAGGAAAATCACATTGTGATTCTCCTATCAGAACTATAAAATACAATTACTCCTGGCTGCAAAGACATTCCTAAAGGAATATAAAGCATTCCTTCAAACACTGATGGTGTAATGAAAATGAGGACCAAGAGGTAGAAGGAATATAACCTTATCTAGATGGTGCTTGATAGCTTTAAATGTCACTAAGGAACAATACAGCAACACTTAGAATATTCCAAATCATCAGAGTGTGTCAGCAAATAAAGGCATATGTTTTCATTTGAAAATGCTCTTTTTTCTGAGTCTCTCTGTATGTAATCTAAATTTTCATTGGTGGTGTAACTTGGAGAAGACAGCACTTGTGCTTTAACACTGTGTACAGAATGGTTTGAAAACTGAAATATCAAACACACAAGTTAAATTCTTCATTTTAGGTGCCAAGACAATGCACATCTTTAGACTTCTTAATACACGTTGAGCCTGAAAATGGAAAAGATAGCAGCTGCTTTTGATGATATCCATTGCAACTCTGACAGATGGTGATGAACAATGTGAAATCAGTGTTTCCCAAAAACATTTTGTAATTGAGGATCGTTACTGCCTGATTTGGCACCAGCACTCCAGTAAAAACATGTAGATTTATGCTGTAATACTGCAGTTGGTCTTTGTGAGATGTACTTCATCGAATTTCTTCTTTCATTGATGTGTTGGAGTGGCTGACGTCTCCAGCACAGACTGCAGATAACTGATCCTGGTATTGTTCTTGCAGATATGGGCAGGACATGGAAATAGAGAACAAACTTATTTAAAAAAAACAGCTGTGCCAGCAGAATTTTGCTGCCTTGCTGAGGGATTTAAGAAATGTCACTTGCTTAATTGTTTCTTTCACCTTGGCTGTTTCATTTGCCCTACCTGGTACCACCTTGTCTTTTTCACTTAGACTAAATAAAAATGAATCCTTCAAGGACTTTTCTAACACTCCCAATGGTACAGAGTGGAATATTTTTTCCAGCATTTCTGAATTGTGATCTGAGGTGTCAAAACCAATCGTCTGCCCAGAACATAGAACCACACATCCTTACTAAGCATTTTGTCTGTGCTCAATATGTTAAATATAGATTGCCTTTTGATTTTCTACAACAGAAATTTTATAAATGGGGTTATAATTGTATCACCCAAAATATAAATTAAAAAATAAAGAAAAATAAAGAGTTCCTACTTAATCTTCTCTTGGAAGAACACCAGATGAGTCTCTTGAGAGTGGGTTAAGCACTTGGGATATGTTTTGCAGGATGATCTTTTCTGTTCTTGTAATTGGACTATTACAATAAAGAGCAGGGTACTTTGAAAAAATATTGCAGTTTTTTTCAAAATAAAAAGATTTGAATTTTGTTAGATATTGATTACAACAGTGCTGGAATTCCAAAAGTTGGGCAGATTAGGTTCAGGAAGTAGAAGGTAACGTTATGTAGAAGAGATTAATATTATTGTGAGTAGTCATTTCTGTTGTGATTGTCTTATTAACAGACATTGAAAATCAGATAGTGTTTAAACAAATTGTTCAAGGTGTTGGAATTCTGAACTGTGTATTAGACCTTAAATCTGTACAATCCACTTAATTTACCAAAGGGCCTTGGAATTCTGAACTGTATATTAGACCTTAAATCTGTACAATCCATTTAATTTACCAAAGGGACACTTAAGAAGGGATTTGACAGTTACCTGTGCAGTGAGGTTTTTGATGGTAAGGAGCTCTTTCATTTAACAGAAAATGTATAATATAATTCTCTGTTTATGAGTGGACACTGGATAAATTCAGATGGAGATATAGATTCAGGTTTCTAGACAGGCTGTTGCTGCAACTCCATGGGAACTATGAAGAACTCACTTGGTCTCAATAAGACTTAGCTTGAGATGTATCTTTGAAGTATAAATGATTTACCTATTCAAATCTGAATGAGAAATTATTTTAATTAAATTCTATGGTCTGCATTGTGTGGGACATGAGACTGGGAACATTATCTGTACCTCTTAGATCTTAAATCTAAGAACCTAGAACCAGAATACTTAAGGGCTGATTTTAACATAAATCACAGGTCCTTAACACAGTTGTGGCAGAATAAACTGTTCTTTAAGAGAGAGTAAATGTAATTTATGCACACTTAAAAGGCACTTTACACTGCCTAAGTAGTGTGAAGAGGATTTATTATAGTGACAATAAATCCATACTTGTTTGGGAATAAAAGGGACTCTCATGATCATCTGGTGTGAGTTATGGCAGAGCACGAGCCATAGAACTTCACAGTCAAATGATGTGTGCTTGATCTTTTGGAGGAACTCTGTTTTATGTCTTCATACCAGCTTCTTGATTCCCTTCACTCAAAATCTAACACACCTTTAAATCTTTCCTTCAAAGAGACCCCTATTATGTGAGGAGTGAAATTTTTTGCACTGCCTTTGACATTCGCAGGCAGACTGGTGAATTTGAGGAAAATTAAATTAAAAGTAAGTGATTGTTTTTTTAAAACAGGGACTGAAAAATGCACTTTCTTCTCTGCATTAATATATTCAGTTTACATGGCCAAGATTTGGTAGTAGGAGGGGTACAGGAGTGGCTTCTGAGAAGTTTACAGAAGATTCCTCTGTGTCTGTCAGAGCCAATTGCTGGTGGCTCCAAAGATGGACATGCCACCAGTCAAGGCTGGACAATTTAGAAATGCTGGTATGCCTCTGTGACAACATGAAGAAGAAGATGAAGAAGACAAAGAAGA
>NC_031770.1:81361638-81424444 GCF_001522545.3 Parus major | reverse complement strand
AGGAGAAGGAGAAGGAGAAGGAGAAGGAGAAGGAGAAGGAGAAGGAGAAGGAGAAGGAGAAGGAGAAGGAGAAGGAGAAGGAGAAGGAGAAGAAAGTTATTGTGCAGTTGTAATTGCAGCCGGAGAAGAACTAAGTAAGAACATATGAGAAGAAGAACTCTGCAGGTACCAAGTGGAGAAGGAGGGGCAGGACTTGAGATTCCTCTGCAGACCATGGTGAGACAGAGGCAGCTGTGCCCCTGCAGCCCATGGAGGGCTGTGGGGGTGCAGAGATCCACCCCCAGCCCATGGAGAAGCTGCACACCAGAGCAGGTGGATGGCTGGGAGGGGGCTGTGACCCCATGGGATGCCCATGGAGACAGGAGCCGCCACTGGAGCAGCCTGTCCTTGAAGGACCACAGCCTGTGGAAGAGTGAACCACATTGGAGCACTGAGGAGAGGACTTGCTCATGGGAGAGACTCTCACTGGGGAGGCTCATGGAAAATTGTCTCCCTCTTCTGTGGTAGGGACCCCACGGTGGAGCAGAGGAAGGACTGCCCTCCCCAAGCAGCGAGTGAAACAACCTGTGATGAACAGATGTTAAGTACCATTCCTTTTCTCCCTGTGCTGCTGGGGGAGAAGGTAGAGCTGGGAAGGAGGGGAGATGGGGAGAAGGTGTAGTGAAGGTTTTATTTTACTTCTTATTATCCTGCTCTGATTTTTTTAGCTCTATACTCATAACTACTATTAACAACTAATATCTCTAAGTTGAGCCTGTTTTGCTTGTGACAGTACTTGATGAGTGATCTCTCCAGATCCTTGTCTCAATCCATGAGCCGTTTGTTGTATTTTCTCTCCCCTGTCCAGGTGCAAAGGAGAGTGAGAGAGTGGTTTTGATGGGTGCCTGACATTCAGCCAGCATCAACTCACTGCAATTAGCTTTTCCTCTGTATAAGCCTAATAAATTAGTTTAGGTTATCTTTCTGGAATTTGTAAGGATTTCTGAGTGTACTTTTCTATTCTGATTAAAAAGCTTATTTTTGTTTGACTGAGCTACAAATAAGTAAATCATAGTCAGAGCTAAGAGTGTAAGTGGTTTTGAATACCTGTTAAATGACACTGCACTGCCTTACTCCAGGGCATGCTACAGTTTTCTTAAAATATCATCAGCTTCAGGATTATGTCCCGGTGAGTTTATCTTCTGAATGCAACTGCCATGTCATGGGAGTTGGATCAGACTGTAAGGTAAAAATCTAATGCTTTTAGATGGGCTCACCAAAGTTTCTCAAAGTAAATTCACCAGACTCATCTGACACACAGCCACAAATATGGACATGTATTTGACAACAGGTCTCTCTGCTCAAATGTTCCTTTTGAACATTTTTGATTTATTTTTGAACAATTTCATTTACTGTAGTTCATTTACTTTTATTACATCTCTTTTGTACAGCTAATGTGTCTTGTCCATTTGCCCACTGTCTTCTCCTTTTTTTCAGAAGGAACAGCCTTTAACTTGTGTCTAAAAATAAATACTTGCAAAAGACTTGTGAAGGAGTAATGCTGGAAACCACGTTATGCTAACATGTTTTACCCTGAAATGAAGTAACAATACCGAAGTCAGCAATAACATCTATCAGGAAGTTGTGAAAAGCTGCAAAAATCTTAGACTTGTTTAGAGAAAGAATTTTAGTTATAGATTTCATTACCTTTCCTATCACCACTGAAAAAGGCTTGGAATTAATGTGGGAGTCATTTGTGACAGCTGCACCTTTGCCTGTTGTTTTAGTATGAGAGTGATTTAGATATCTATGTGTTTATGGGAAACAAGTGTTTATGTGTGTTTCTGGGGTTTGTAAGTCCTTCACTGAATAGGATCTTAATGGCCATGGTAACCATTGGAAGCTGAGGGGAAAACAATTTTTAAGTGCAAATAGAAAGCTCATGAAAGAACAGAGAAGAATGAGATTTTATCTGATCTTGACCTGTGATTTTTTTAATGCATTAATATGAAGTGTGAGTTTATTAGTATCTTTTGTTTTCATTTGCTACCTAAACAAGTTTATCTAGCTCCTTTTTCTGCCTATTTGTGTAGCCAATATATTGTTATTAATGGTACATGTTTTGAAACTAGTTTTTCATACCAGCTGCTAAAACTCTAGGTAGATATAAAGATGACAATCACCATGAATAATATGAGTAATATGTTGCACATATTTGAAAATCTCAAATGAACTTTTGAAGTGTTGCCAAACAATATCTCAGTGAGGTTTATGGATTTAGTGCATATACAGGATGCTTTGCTTGGGAAATTCAATAGATCTTGATGAAAGTTCCTGAATTCCTAATTAGTGGAGTACTTTACACAAGCTTTTTGGCTGGAGGTCTGTATAAAAGAAAACTGCAATTAACTTCTCAGGAAACCATAATGAACTTTATTGTACTTTTCAGTCAAAAGCAGTAAAAGAAAGGTCCTGGAAGTACTGGAACACCTCTTGCAATGCTTCTTCCCAGCTTTCTCAAGCTGCTTTTGGTCTCTGCTGAATGGTGTGCTGGAGGAAAATCTTGGAGCTTTTCACAAATTTCTTCCTTTCTTGTCAGGCCCAGGTTTGTTCCATAATATCTATAGCTTTCAAATCCAGTCATGGGATGCTGGCTCACATTTTAACTTGATTGGTGTGGCTTGCTGGATTTTACTTAATGCCAGATAAGCAACCAGCAAAAAGTGCAATCCTTAGAGAAACTAATGTTTTTGGAAGGGAGATAGCACAGAGAAGTTTTGGTTAAGGATAAGAAAGACAATGGTTGAGTTGTAAGAATAAATGATGAGATTTTTCCAACTAGAAAAGCTTCTTCAAATCTGCAAGAAAAATTGTATTTAAATATTATGACTAACATCAAGTGTCAATTGCCAGCTTCTAATAGCCATGCCTAAGGTCTGTACTATACATTGGGGAAGTTCAGCATGGCTTGCTTTCTGCACATTCCTGTGAGCAATAGATCTAGTTACACATGGTGTCTGTCATAGTGATTTATATCTCATGCACAGCATTCATATTTATTGTTGCTACAACTTCTTAAATGTGATAATTCTTTCATGTAGGTACAGTCCAGAAAATTGAATTCATGTTTCAAAGCCTCATAATGCAAGCTACAGTGAAACTGAGTAAAATGTATTTCATTAAATACTTCCCAAATAATTAATTACTTGCAAGAGAAGGCTCAAGGCATACTTTCTAATTCAGTCACAATTAAAAATCCTTTTGGACCTTTACTGAAAACTTCCAGCTGCCATAATTTAAGTTTCTAAGAACTCTTCATACAAAGTGTATCAGTCTTCCATGCTGAAAAAGAACCTCTTTTCAGACAGTTGAAAGAGACAAGAAATGGTGAGATAAAACCTGGTAGAATGGACAGGAAGCATAGAGAAAGAAGACCACCTGATGTTTACCCAGAAAATTTGTAAAGAGAAACATGTAGTGGCAATGACATTAAGTGATTTTTAATGGATAAGAAATAGTCATGCTTATCACTTCTGATAATTTAAATAGGAGAAATACATTCTATATATATTTTATATATATATTCTTCTTCTAAAATGCTGTATTAGACTGCTTGACTGAAACCCTCAAAGTGTGAAAGAGTAAGACTAATTCCAAAATATTGTATTCTCATAATGGTTTAGAAAGAGTGAGATGAAAAAAAAAAATCAATAAATGCATGTTAAGTTACAGAGGTCATGAAATTAACTATGGTATATATTTTGGTCAATGGTTCAGTTCAAAATATGACAACAGGTCATACCTAATCAAAATTATGATATTTCATTTTTTAAAAAAATAAATTAATTGCAAGGTTTCTATTTTAATTAGATTTTTAATTTTAATTATAATTTTCATTTTTAATGTTAACCTCTTTACAGTTAGAAGACCATGAGCTCATGTTGATTAGGTCTAATGAACATTAAGCAAAACACATTTCCATTCTATCAGTTCCTTGGAGGTCCTTGAAGTAGTAATTAAATATTTCATTCAACATAACTAGGTGTGAAATGAGATGCAGCTCACTTCATATGATTTTGTAGATCATTATTTGTGTCTTCTCCTTCCTCCTTGCTTAAAAATTATCCACACGATACAAATTTGAAACAGAAAACTTTTCCTAAAGGAATATTGGCTAGACATAGCTGTTCAGGGTATAGATTTGCAGTAGAGGGAGCCACAGTGAGCATTGTAGCATTTAAAGAATTGCAAAATGTCCCACAACCTTGAAGTTTCTAACCTCTTCTTGAATACAGATCCTAGGAAGTAGAGGTTTGTTTTTTTCCCTTTGTGCATGCAAACTTTTGCTTGTTTTTTCTTTTGCTTTAGCAAACTGTATTATCTCAGCCTACTGGTTGTTTTCCATTTTATTCTCTCCCCTGTCCCTCTAGGAAGAAGAAACATGGAGAAGCTTAGTGGGCACCTGGCACCCAGCCAGGGTCAGACCACTACAACGTATTACAAAAATCTGACTGTATAAAAATGTGAGGAGTACAACCTAACAGTCTCCCAAGAAGCCAACTCCTTCTGCTTTATATTGATCTTACAACTACACCCTCATGGATGGAGACATATCTCTAGGCCCATGTTCTGTCTTCTTCCCTCCCTTTACACTGTATTTCCTCCTTGTTTCTTCACTGTAGATATAGCCTCCAAGTAAAGGTGTCGAGCTTCACAAAGTTATGTGCTAGACTGCACTGAAAACATATAAGAACAGGCTTCTTCTTCCTTTGTACTAAATAATTCTGCCCTGGTACTCTCTGTGAAATATGGAAGCATGGTTCCCTGAGTAATGAAGAGGAACTGCCACACTTCTACAATTTGTCTAAGTGATCACCATAATACTGTCGTTTTTGCCCATAAGAATCAGTTATTTACAGTCACTTAGGTCTCTGTAGCTCTTTTTTGGACTGGGAAATAACAGATAGTCTAAGAGTTGTTTTGGACTGAGATAATGGCAGGATTAGGTTCTGTGATATCTGCCCTAGAAAGAGGTAGACATGGACAATTTATCTCTGCTCTGATTTTATTGGTTTAATCTGAGATAGCTAGGAATATTCATAGACCAATTGTTTTCCAAGTCTACTTATGCTAACTTTCCTAACTTTGTTTTCCAGTGTGTCTTCAGGAAGACAATTAAAAAAAAAAAAGAAAAAAAAAAAAGATCAGCCAGAATAAATCCTTTCAGTAGTCTTTATAAATATGTTGTCTTGTGTTTGTTTTTGCTATTGGAAAGAGGGGTGTCTTGTTTTGACATAAGAGAAACATGGATTTTGTACATACCACTAACTGTAAGAACTGTTAATTTAAATGAAGAGTCTGGTCTTATTGGATTAGGAAGAAATAGATGGCATTTAATGACTGCTATGGAGAAGAAATATGAGCTATATATTTGACTTTTTTCCATGGACTGTTTCTAGCAATCACATATTGAATTTGGTCTGATACCTTGTGTTGTCCTTGGAAAACCAAATTATTTTAATTATCTCTGTGAAAATCATCATAGCATGTTAACTGGCTTGAGTGTTCTCAAAGCAAAACAAAACTAAACAGAAAGACCTCCTCAGGACAGTTAAACCAATATAATACACCTTTTTGAAAACAATATTTATAGTAATTTTTAGAAAGACTTGCTTTTACATTTTCTCTAAATAAATTTTCTATAATACAATTTGCATGACTTTTAAGTATCTTGCAATTAAATAAGACAAGAAATTTTCATGTAACATAAAAGTGACAGAAATGAGCTCTGGTTTGCAATCATACCTTCATGCAATTCATAGCCTGCATATGTGTTTCAGTACCTCTTTTTAATTCCAGAGGTGCAGAATGCCTTTTAAATCTTCAGCCTTAACTCACCAAGAAATGTAGTTGCTGGCTGCTGAGTGCATCACACAAGGTTACAATGTTTCTAAGATAATATAAATCCTTATCAAGTTTTAAAAAAAAAATTAAAAATAATAAATATATATATATGAGTGTGTGTGTGTGTGTGTATATAATCAATGTTTAATGTTCCTGTAAACTCGTAATATGGTGAATCTGTAATAAAGTTCAAAACCTAGGGGACATAGTGGCATAAATTTACCTTAAGAGCTTAATTTTGAGTTTACATCTTCTTATGCAAGTCTGACTTCTGAGAAGAAGTATGTTGGCTGAACAGTGATGCCTTCACAGTTTTGCAAGTAAAAATACTGAAAGGCTCATCTCCTCATGTATTTTGTGTACATTTAAAATATTCAGAGAAGCTAAGTAATTTATTATACTTCTGCTGATCTTGCCTTACCAAATATTCTCTGTGAAGGCATTTAGTGAAGCCCTAAAATGCTTAAACATAAATAACTAAAGATAAGTACAAATGATTTATCTGGGATAGCACATTTAAAGAATCAATACAGACCATTAGCTATTTTAATTAAAAATAGACAATAGATGGCTTTCAAGTAAAACTTCAACAGCTTCACCTGTCTTTCGAATCTGGCCCTGCTAGAAGAAATAGTATTTTCAAAAATATGAACATTTGAAAACCCATTGGTTGAACCCATGAAACACCAATCAATGCCTGTCCATCTTCAGGAGATAATCACAATTGCTAAATTTGGTTATTTTCTTGCTTTTAGTACTCTATCATATTTGATTCTTGTTAAAGTTGTATTGATCTTCCACCACGCAACAATTTTCAATTACTTAGCATGTTGACAGGGTGGCACTTGTCACAATGGATACAGGTAATTAAGCAGCCAACATTGTGAGAGGGATATAATTTACACCATGTCACTTTTTATAGATAATGTTATTGGTGAGGGGCATGTACCTTGAAGCAGAGTTATTGAGTATTATTTAGGAATTTTCAAACTAGCAAAGTCACATGTTAATTTTTTCACTGTTCACAACTTATTAGTTCATCATTACTTTAAAGATGTTGTTTATTTTTATTCCTTAGGAGTTAAATATGTTTCTATACACCATTGACCTAGGAACCTATAAGGTATGTTGGGTTCTTTAATACTGGATATATTTATAACAGTAGTTTGCATTTTGCCTACACTTTACCAAAGGAATGGAAGCGCTAAGACCTTGTTAGCCCTTCCTTAAAATGTTCAAAGGGCTGGCAGAGTTTGCTAGTGCCATTTCCATACTTCTCAGAGACTTTTGTAGTATGAATATGAAGTTTCACAAGCACTGACATACATGACCTAACATTTTCAAAACTAATCCCGAGTTGCACTTCAGACTCGTCAGTTTTCTACCTCCAGCAGTTCAATTACTTCTACCTTCCTTCTCTAAAGTGGGCCATGCTCTTGAAGTCTCTGAATATTTCATTAAATGGGAAAACAACAACAAGGAATGCATGTCAAGAAAGCGCAGTTCATTCAGCACAGTAACTATCAACAACACTCCTGGAGTATCTCCAAGAGTCATGACCAGTAACATGCTGAGAAGTCTCAGAAAGTGATGGAGCCAGACTGGGTCTGCAAATCAGAAGTGTCAGCCTGATTGATTTCCCTTCCTCTTCCAAACAGAGTCCAAAACTGGCACTCCTGTTCTCTACAATTTAGCATCTTTGGGACCAGTCCTTTTCTGTCTGCCTTTGGTCCAGGTCCTAAGCTCCAAGGCTTCCCTCCTCTCTTGTTGTGGTGAGATATTGTGGTCCTCAAGAGGAGTGAGGACAGGTGAAAATTGTCTCTGTGATGCTGAAGGCTGTGATAATTTTGTGTCCAAAAGTGGCTACAAGTTGAGCTGAGCTGGGAGCAAGATGCTACAGCTACAGTGGTTCTAGAGCTAAATCTCACTTCTTCACTACAGGCCCCCTGTCCAAAGTACGACTGCTTTGAGAGGTGAAGTATGAAGACAAGATGGAAAGGAGGATAACACCTTCATGGGCACCCTGTGGGGCCTAGGAAGGGCTCTCAGTCATTTCAAGACACCGGCAAGGTGCTGAGGGATCTGTTAAAGCTGTTAAGCATGGACTGTCCCTTTCCTATGAGGAAGGAAAGAATGCAGGCTACATGAATTTTTCACCCAGGAATGAAGACCACGTAGCAATATTTTTCAGATGACTGAAAACTGTGTTTCCTTTCTCTAAAACAGCAGTAGTTACCTTTAATATTGTACATTTGTAATGAAAGCTCAGGTATTTACAGTCTGTAGGTTCTCTCCACCTGCAGAAGTTCAAATATATCTCTCCAGAAATACACTCTCACCACCATGGCTAAGTCATTATGGAAATCCTGTTTTTTCTTATTGAATATATGCCAGTGTGTTGAAAGCAGTATTGACCTGATGGTGATGTACAAGGAGAGGCTGCCTGAAGGGTATGACTGCCGTAGCCTGGAAATTAGGGCACTCAGTTGAAAGCAGAAAGTTTGGGCCATTGGTTGCTATCCCCAGGTTTATTGCTAGGGGGGTTATATGTGTCCAGAACCAAGCTCATATCTAAGCTTTATTCCATTTTGCTTCAGGCTTCTACATTCTGCCTAGGTCCCAGTTTAGAAATCTCCTCTCTTTAGAAATATATGTTTTGTTTAATCCTGAGTATAGCTAAAATGTCTGCCAGAGAGCTTTCAGCTATGCATTTGCTGCTGTCCAGGAGATAGCCTGTGTGTGCTGCTGCAGGAGAAGGCAAAGGAAATGGAAAAAGATCCCCTTTTTCATTTCACACAATTGGACTGGAAAACATAATACTTGCTCTGTGTTCAGAGAAATTCTGTGAAGACTTGGAGACAAACTGACTTTTCCATAAACCTTTTTCTGGAAGAGTAATGTAACTTCTTTTTGGTAGTCCTGGATCTATTAACTTAGCCTAGTCACTTGTGATTAGGACATGAAAGGAGTATGGGAAGTACTCAGCTGAGCCACCATATCAGAGGTTTTCAGAAGTTTTTCACATGGAGGATTTTATGCTTGTTTTGTTGGCACCAGAAACCTGTCTAAACTAGCTCTTACCACCTACCTACTGACAATGACTTACAAAGACATAAGTATTACCATGCTTCAAAATCCACTCTTCTAGCTGTGGGAAGAAAGCTTAGGGTACGGTAGAGAGGGTAGGCCAACATAGAATTGAGTTCCCTGTTTTTGTGAATTATGTCTAAGACATAACAATGATTGAGTGGTACAGTGTACTGAATAAGAGATTGTTTTGGCAATGACTTCCAGGTTCACACTTCTACTTATTGAATAACCTTTAGTCAAAAAACCAACATGCTAAGATGGTGCTAGTATTATTTCAGCATCATTCATCTGCTTATGTTCTTTGAACAGTAAAAAATCTGTTCCTTCTTCAATTCCTATTGCATACAATACTAACCAGAATGTTCTTTAGAGCTCCTCATTTTAAAAGTGCCTCTAGACCTTGATGAACAGAGATACCTTATTGTAAAAATTAGTCTAAGCATTTACTACTTTTGTAAGTCAATATAATGCAACTCTAGAAGCTACAACCTGACAAAGGACAGAAGTATTTTCATTCCCTACAATGGGAAAGAACCATCTGGACACAATCCTGTGCAATGTGCCCTAAGATGGCCCTAATTAAGTAGCGAGGTTGGACCAGATGACCCACTGTAGTGGCTTCCAACCTTACCCATTCTGTGATTCTGTGATTTTATAATAAAAGGAGAATAAGTATGGAGAAGTTATTAGTCCAGTTATTGTGGGGGCTGCCACTGACAAAGCAAGGGCTCTAAACCAACAGCTGCAGTGGCTACAGAAATACTGTCAGGAAAACAGGAGAGAAGAAACAGCAAAGTAATGGTTGTTGTTTATCTTCTCTGGTGACATAAAAGAGGAATATGTTAAAGTGGGCAAAACAAGATATTTCAGTGCACATCCACTCAATTAGTCATGGCACCACTTCTTTTAAGGACCTTTGTTGAAATCTCTAAGGAAACAAGGATGAAAACTGTTGAAGCCTAAACCTTCACAGACCATCTCACTGAAGAATGTTAATGGCTGATGAACAATTTACCAATTCATTTGTTTGTAGTCTCTTTTGTCCATCAAACTACTCTTCAAAAATTCCTTTAATTTTTATATTTTCTATTTATTGACTACCTTGGATCCTTTATTTCCACCCTCTTCCATTTCTTGAGGATCTGATCTTCAAAATTGCTCTTTTTGAATTATGTGTTGCTTCAACCCATCATCAGGGAGTTGAATTAGTGCAACACATCATAAAGTTGCTTTTCTGTTACCCACTAATGTAACTACCTGACAACAGCACATAGAGAACACCCCTGTTTTATATCTTATGTTTGGCTTCAGCATTCAAGTATTTAAAGATGGCTTTTTAAAGATTTAATCAATAGTCATAGTGAAAGCAATAGAACCATGGTGGAAGAAGATATTTTCAGCACAGAAAAAAACATGGGCTTTTTGGAGTGGGTCCAAACTATGGCCATAAAGATAAGAGGGATGTAACATCTCTCCCATAAGGAAAGAATGAGAGAGTTGGAATTGTTCAGCCTGGATGAGAGGTCCCAACAGAAATTTTATTGCAGCCTCCAGTGTCTAACAGGGTCTTGCAAGAAAGATGAAGTCAGATTTTTTTCTCCACAACAATAGTCTGTTTCTAATCTGGGCTGAATTTTTGCAATACAGGTAAATGCTGAAAGGTAACCAATGTACAAGATTTTAGCCAAAGAAAGAAAGTAATCAGGTGAGGCTGACCCACACTGGTGGTATTGGGGGAGAGGAGGCTCCATGGTACTTCTGGAGCAGAGCAGATCACACAGGTGAATGAAAAATTCATTATCTTGCCAGCCAGTATGGAATTCACAGCCATGAACTTCCTAAGTTTTGCAGTGAGAATGTGTCTTCATCACACTGAATTTGTGTAAACTAGTATTTAAGGGAACTTTTAAATTTATTTATTTTATATAAGCACAGTAACTCTTTCCACTCATGATTTGAAATAAAAGTGAAATGAAAACATTGTCCACCTTCACTAAACCAGAGGGGAAATAATATATGGTATCCATCCAGATAGTGCACCACAGACATACTGGACACTATTAAGTTTTTAGAAGAATACTTAACATTCTGGCTGAGATGTCTTCATTCCCCAAGGACCATTTGCTAAACAAGATGTTTGTAATTTAAACAAGATTGACCCATAGCATTTTTTAATAAATAAGCAAATATAACAAAGAACTTGAGTATTCCCAAGAACAATAGGTCCAACCATACAAAGGTTGTGTCCTATTTGTATCAGCTCCCTATGTTCTTAGTTAGTCTTTTATGTGTGAATATTGTTTTTATATATTGTTCTGTAGTCTGCAATTGCAGATATTAAGAAACAAAGCTCTAAGTAGACCCACATTTAAACTGCAAGTTTCAATTAAATTCACTATTTATTATTCTCCTCCTCAACCAGCTGCAGATAACCCTAAAGATAAGAATTAACAACTTAAATACAAAGTGTAAATGGTATCAATAGAATGCATAAGTTCCAAGTGAGACTGTGAATTAATTCTCTTCATGGTGAAAATACCTTAATAACTTATGCCAAGTTATTAAGTCTTCTTGTCCCTTGTGGTATAGTTTCCATAACTCATGGAGTTCATTAAAATGTTTGCATAAATATTGATCATCCACAGAAAGTAATTAATCCTGTTACCTGTTAGGTAACCTGTGTGCTCTACCTTATTAAATATGCCATATAAATATTAATATTCCAGAAATGATGCTTATAGGAAAGATAACATTTCTTATTTTGTTTTTATAATTTACTGGGGCCTTTTGATGTCTTGGGTATATTTCTTCTTTTTTTTTTTTTTTCTTTTTTTTTTTTTTAAATATGAAACTATATGCTTAGTGTCAGGACATAATTATGGTAACAAAATAGGCATTAATAATATCTCATTACATAGCAAGGCTAGTCATACTCCATTGAACAATGTGAGAGATTTGCCATTGATTTCAGTGAATGCAAGGTCAAGCCCACTGAGTTTCAAGATAATTGCTGTAAAGTATCCATTAGATAATAAAGGAGATTATTAATAATTGGACACCAAAAGGCTTTCATTTATCATTAGATTAATATTTTAAATTGTCTTGAATGCAAGCAACACTCAAGAAACAAAGCATTGCAGCTTGTCTGCATAGAAGTGTGTTGTTAGATAATTAACCCATCTGAACCTGAATTAATGGTACTTTATACCAGTAATTCAGGAACAACTTAAAGCCATAGGTCATATTTTTTCACAATTTTCAGAAACTTTATATAAGTAAAATATATGCTATATTTTTATGCAACACACATTTGTGAAGAGAGCAAGCTAACATACGGTTTTGGATAAAGATTAATCTCAAACATTTTTTGGGTTCACTGACAAAATCCACCATTTATCCAGGAATCATAAATTCACTAGTATTTTGTAGTGAATGGATGAGGAAGGACTTCAGCTTCATAAGACCATAAAGGAAGTAAGATGATGGGTTAATAAACTCTTGCATGCCATTTTGAATGCAAGTATGTTTAAAATGTGTTGACATGACACATCATCTGAGAATTAACCAAGCCAAAGCCATGTTGACAATATTGTTATTTATTGTATTCAAGAATTCTGAGTAATTCTGTTCATGACTTTTTAGGTGCATCATTTGCAGGGATTGGTTCCCGTGTGTCCTTCAGTTGCTTTATGAAATGGGATAAGGATTGCATGGATGAGAGGAGAAGTGTTCTAGGTAGGGAAGACACATCAAAGGCAGGAAAGAATTTCATATCTTTTGATGTCACTCAGCTTCAGGTAAGAGAGCATTACAGCTCGCAGGAGTGCTAATTAAAACTGGTAGTTATTTCATTAACTTGATGTGCTTTTCAAATAGCTTACAAAACTTGCCATTCCTGACAAGAGGAAGTGCCTAAGTTCATGAACATGTATGATTTATAAGTCTTCCTTCTTTTGCCATCCAGATGTAAATGTAGCGCAAGAACCAAAAGATGGAGCTGTACATACTAATTCTGAGGGCATGGCAATTCCCACTAACAAAGTGCATTTTCTTTTCCTGCCACTTTTAGGGGAGGATTGATTAACCTGAGTGCAGTATCAGTATTGCTTTCCTTGCAATGAACAATGTAATTTCTAACATAGGACAAAGCTGACACTTACTAACATCACCTCATCGGAGATTGACTAGCAGCTCTGTCTTGTTAGTCTTTCCCGAGGCACAGTACTCTCAAACACACCTCAAACTTTCTCTGATGCTCTGAAGTAGATATTGTTGCAGGGAGTGATGTTATATTCCCTCTTGTATGAAATACAGTAAATTATTTTTTCTTTGTTTCAGTAACATTGGTTATTTCATTACTAATAACCCATATGGTCTAGAACAGATTAACAGACAAAAGACATGAAGTACCTATGAAAAATCATTTTTGCTCTGAGAAAGGTTTTCCAAAATGTGTGAAGTGCAAAAAGAATATAAACAAAAGTAATTCCTCTGCAAAAACTATTTGATGGCAGCTTTCCATTGCAGCTATTGTGAGCCAGTTATAAAAAAATAAATGTCTTCATGACATATTTCTCTATGATGAAGGCTTGGACCATTGAGAATAATATCAAAACACTGAGTGTCATTGCACTCAAAGAGAAATGTATGACTTTTCTTGGCAATTTGGGGGAGATTTTGCAGCTTTGAGCATGCTGCTCATAGATGTGGTTTTCAGGGAGTTTTTTATTAGACAGCTTTGGAGTAATTCCATTGCTTGTTTGCTTTTTGTTGTGCTAGTTCACACAAACATAAAAGTCAACAAAGGGGTAATTTTGACATGTGGATGTTATTAACCTGATATCCAACACTAACTCCTACTGTATTTCTCTGTCTATTGCCTAATGATTTATGGCTAAATAGCCTATCCTTAATTTTCATTTCTTAATTTCATAGAATTATCAAATGGTTTGGATTGGAAAGGAATTTAAAGATCCTCTAGCTCCAACCCACCTGCCATGGGCAGGGACACCTTCCATTAGACCAGGCTGTTCAAAGCCCCATCCAACCTGGCCTTGAACACCCTTAGGGGTAGGACATCCAACTTCTCTGGGCAATTTGTTCCAGTGCCTCATCACCCTTACAGAAAAAATATCTTCCCAATAGGTAATCTAAATCTGCCCTCTTTATGTTTGATGACTTTCCCCTGTCCTATCACTGCATGCCCTCACAAAAACTCCCTCTCCAGTTTTCATGTAAGCCCCCTTCAGGTACTGAAAGCCTCTAACAACTACCTTGCTGATCTTTTCTGAATAAAATACAACAAAGACAGTGAAAGTGTCTGAAACACTGACAGTGCTCCCAGCTGTTAACTTGCAAGGTACATCCACTCCCATTTGAGCCTTTCTCCTTGACTTGAAGAATTAAGGAGGTGTCCTGGTTTAGGGCAAATTTAGGAGAAAACCTCCAGTGGGGCTTCCGCCCCCCCGGGAAGCAAACCCACGTGGCCCTTTTCTCCCACCCCACAACCGGTTCGGGAAGAGATTTCTCTGAGAGAAGTGGAAAAAACCTGTTTATTTCACAAGCACAGCACTACCCAGCACAAAAATGAATGATATCAAATTACAAAACCTCTCGCCCTTCAGAAGTGATGACAAACTTCAGAGGGTCTCTTTCCTGTGTGTGTTCGCTCTGTTATCAGTCCCTCTGGCGCTGGAAAATGCCGCTGCCCAGGCTGGGCTCCCGGTAGTCCACGGGTGCAAGCTCCCGGTGCTCCCCCGAGTCCCCAGTCCAGAGCAGGTTCGATTCGTGTCAGGAAAAGGGAAAGAAAACAGTCCAGGAAGACCTCTCTGCTCCGGCTAGTTGGAAAGCCAAGGCGATCTGTGTCTTGTTGTCTGTCTGTGCTGTAGTCAAAACTCCCGATGTGGGGGGAGCAAGTACAGTCTCTGATAACAGACTCGGTGCTTCTTTTCCACTCACTTTTAGTCTCAGATGGAATTTTAAGAATACAAAACCTGTCTCTGGGTTAGGTGGACGAATGGGGATACAATTTAACATCATAATCAACCCAGGACAGGAGGAAATCAGCTGAGTCATTCTATCTCATTTTTTCTCCCAGAGCTCAATGTAAGTTCTCTCAATTTGCTCCATATGACCCTGGACAGTGCCACTGGTGCCCATGTTGAGCAACATGAGACAAAGGGCTGGACAAGCCTTAGCAGCCTCTGCAACCTGGCCATGTGAAAGCACCAATTCTCCAGGGACAAAAAGTCTGCTTAGCTGATGTTTCCCTGCACCCTTTCTCACCAGCCACTTCTGGTGCTGCCTTTTGGCTCAGGCTCAGTACACCTCTGGAGTTTGTCTTGATGGCCCTGTCTGTGAGGGAGGGCACTCTACTGACACTACAAGTTCAAATTTGAGAGCACAGAAGGAACATTGCTCCTCTGTCACAAGTCAGAAATCTCTATCTTTCCCCATTTTGGGACCATCTAGCCAGGACTTGTTCAAGCTTCCAGCTGTCCTTCCTTCTTTTCATTTTGTGGCTCAGGATATCTGCAAGGTTTCTGCAAAGACCCTGCCTCTTATTCACTAGGGATCTATTTGAGGCTTATCACTTGGAAATATCTCAAATATCACGTTATTCTCAACCATACTGTGCTGCCTCAAGAAAATTGCTTTACAAATATTAAATATATCAGACTAAGCAAAAGCCCTTTACTTCAAAATCTGTTTATATCCAAATGCCATCTGCTGCTGGGTGGGTTTTTTCATGAAATAAATGATGTGTGACAAAGGTCATATGTGCTGCTCTATTGGTATTTCAGCATGACACCTAATTTTGTAAAGGAATCTCATGCAAAAACGATTTGTTTTGCTACAGAGATGGTGTAAATTTTAAATGCTCTGTCATAAAAAAAAACCAGCTTCTATACCTTGGGCATACAGGAATCAGTGCATTAATTAATTTTAGGGCAGCTGCATGTTGGTGTTACAACACTGGGAGTTACTGATATAGGGAACCTACAGAGAACACAGGAAGAACACAGCAGTATTTAAATTGCATGGTGCTAGTAATCAGTACTCTTTTTATAGCTAATTTCTATGATCTTTATATTTTACTTTTAGTCATCCAAGTAGTAGGTAAGAATTCCTATGATTCATGATTGCATCAAAATATGCCTTTGCAATGGAGGTTATGGTCATTTTCCTAGTAGCACAAGATAATATCATTCTGAGAATGTCCTAATGTAAAATATGAACTTTAGCATTGCAATGTAAGCAACTCGGACAAATTCTCAGGACAATATGCTTGTTCCACATATTTCTCTCTGACATGATGTGTTGCCATCTTCTGGGCAGAACTTACCGATTGAAAGGAAGGAGAGAGCACGAGTGGAGGGACCTGGAGCAGAGAACACAGGAGAGGGTTAAGGGTATGCCTCTGAAAGGATGCAAGCATGACTATGAATCTCTGCAGATCAGACATAAGCTCTCCCACTGAGCTATCACATGGCAGAGTGGCAAAGGTAACAGGAAGGCTGTTTTACAGGACAGCAAGGCTGCCATGGTGACTGCAGCAAGGCTTGCTCTGGGAGATGGACACAGGGAAGCTGCCAGTACACTGCTGTCAAGGAAAGAGCTTGTATCCACAGCCAGATAAAGTGCAAAGGCTGATTTCAAGTCATTTAAAATTTAGAACAATCGGTGCACGTGCAGGTGCTAAAATGTCAAATACTGAGAAAGTTACAAAGTCCAGGAAACTCCTTAATTAGGAACAGCAAAAGAAGATTTTCGAAGACTGCATTTTTTAGGCTTCTAAACAGTTGTCTTTAATCTCTTCACAGAAACCCTAGTGGAACAGTTACAAATAGACCGGAAAACATCTGTCAGCTAACAGTGGCACAGCTTAGATCCTTTAAGAGACAATTTTCAAATGCTTGGAGTTTTTTCATTTTTAACAAAGTGAAGTATGTGCTGTGTGAGGGTATTAGGATGAGGAAAATCTGTTATGGTTTGGTGTAGCTAAGGAAGCTAAGGACATCTTCACAACAGAGTTGTGCCAAATAGCTCATTTTATGTTGAATCTTTTTAGGTATGTAATCCCACCATAAGTGTATAGACATTCTACTCATGCCTCTCTGTAAACATTGAGTCATGGTGACAAATGTTCAGGGGTCCAGACTGCATTGTATTCTTACTCACATGTATATACTCTAATAAACTATTCAGCCTGAGACATTAATAGTGATAGCTAATAAGCCAGGAACTTCCTGATTAATTCTTTTAAAGTAATACCTGATAATTCCTCAAGTTAGACAATGCATGGTTTTCACTCTCGCCTCTTTTAAATAATTAAACAGATACTTTAATCAGCAGCTTGATCTGAGTGTATGCTACTTCTACTAATTGATTGAAAAAATAACAGGGTAGAAATGCCTGTAGACAGAGAATACATATACATATTTCTATGGTAAGTATATTGCATCTTCAAATTTTTAAAACTGTACTCTGCTCAGAGAAAGTGCCCATGTAATCAGTAATAGCAGTGATGCCACATGTTAAAGGAGAGAAATGCATCTTGTTCTGTCTCAAGGAATATTTTTGTTGCTTCTTACTTTGTAGTTTTCCTTAGTTCTGAAAAAATAAATTCATGTAGGACTGAGAAAAGCAGTGGTGTAATAGAAAGGAGAAGGTTTTGTCATTCTTCTCAGCCCAGTATCCAAGGCATAGACATCAGCAGCAAACAAGAAAACACTAAAGACTATGAGGAACAGTTGATTTTTTTAGGTTAACTGACACTGGATATACTTTTAACAAAAGGAAAAATTATTCTGAGTACTAAATTCTTATGAACCCTTTAGGATGATAGCCTGCAGATTTCATATGGAAAATATATGGCACCTCACCTTTACTTAAAAAAAAATAAATCTAGTTTTATCTTGGAAATCAATCTTAGTGGAAGCAATACCCTAGTGTCTCATCTTAAGCTTTTAATATTCATTGTTTGTGTTCTCTGGATTCTCAAAAACAGAGAGGAAGAACTAGAGTTGTAAACACTACAAAAGAGTGATAACTTCAGCTGTCATTTTGCACCATCTGTGCATCTCAGTACTGCACATCTCAATGAATTGCTTAATCCTTCAGCAATTTGCTGTTTTTTTCAAGAAAAACATTCTGTCTTTGCAAGCAAAGCAGAACTTATGTAGTGCTTTCATCTTCCCATAACCATACCTGCTTTACAACAGTCTCTACCTCCAGGGTGCTATTCTGCTAGGATGTGGACATGCTCTTGATTTTTTCGATGGAATCTCTCTGAAATGCTGTCCAGATCCCAGGCCTTGGCACCTCACAAAAGCCCACCAAACAGCTCTTCTGCAAATATTTTACAGCGCTATTGCAGGAAATTCTGAAACAACATAGAAACATTTCTATTGTTATTAAATTAAGTCTTCTTAATTCCTTCTCAGAATGCTGTCAATCTCTTTTTATATCTTTGCATATGAGGTTTTGGTAAAAGGGGTCCACAGGGGTGGATGCTTTAAGAAGCTGCCAGAAGCTCCTCCCATGTCCAACAGAGCTAATGCCAGCCAGCTCCAAGACTGACCCTGGCCAAGGCTGAGCCCATCAGCAGTAGTGGTAGCATCTCTGGGATAACAGATTTAAGAAGAAGAAAAAGTTACTTTGCAGAAACAAATTGCAGCCAGAGAAGAGTGGGAGAAACAGTTCTGCAGACACCAAGTTCAGTGAAGAAAGAGAGGGAGGAGATGCTCCAGGCACTGGAGCAAAGATTCCCCTGGAGCTCACGGTGGATACCATGGTGAGGCAGCTGTGCCCCTGCAGCCCATGGAAGTCCATGGGGGAGCAGAGATCCACCTGCAGCCCCTGAAGGAGCCTGCACCAAATCAGGGGGATGCCCAAAGAAAGCTGTGATCACATAGTAAGCCTGTGCTGGAACAGGCTTCTGTCAGAATCTGTGGATGCATGGAGATAGGAGCCCACACTGAAGCAGTTTTTTTGGTAGGATTTGTTCCTACCTGATTTGATTCCATACACAGAAAGGGTGTGAAGAATTCTGCCTCTGAGGAGGAAGGAGCAGCAACAACATGTGATGAAGTGACTGCAACCCCATTCCCTGTTCCCCTGTGCCTCTCAGATGGAAGTGGGAGAGAAATTTAGAAAAAGGTTGAGCTCAGGAAGAAGGGAGTGGTTAGTGGTGGGTGTTTATAATTTGGTTTATTTCTCATTACTCTAATCTGATTTAATGGGCAATAAACAAAACTAATTTCCCTAAGTCTGTTTTGCCCATGACAATAACTGAATGATGTAACTGAGTAGTTGATGTTGAGTTGTGATGTTGATCTCTCCCTGTCCTTATCTTGACCCATGAGAACTTCGTTACATTTTCTCTATCCTGTCCAAGTGAGGAGCAAAGGGAGAGAATGGCTTTAGTGGGTACCTGGTGGCCAGCCAGGGTCAACCTAACAATCAATAAAACAAAGCAATTCTCTACTTAGCTGATGGGTTTGTTTTGCTTTTTTCTTGGGGGAAGTCTCCTTTCACCACAATCATAAAGCACAATTCCAGACATCCTTAACACCATGTCAAGTCCACTATATTGGAAACTTGTTCTTCCTGCTTGAGTTCCCTATGTCTTTAATTTTTCCTCTTGTAGAAAAGTAAAACTACTCTCCAAATCCTCTCCAAATCTCACAAATGGAGAGCAATTTAAACAGTTACTAATACTAGCTATCTTATAACTGGAAGAAATTCTAACCTCAGGGAAAATGAGTCTGTCTTGTTTAAACGCTGGAAGGAGTTCTCTGCTTTTGTGCTTGCAGAAGCAGACAAAACAAGAATGAAGAATCACATTTCAAACACAATACTAGGCTTGTCTTTTTTGTCCTGTTTCATCTTTTGCATATTTTCAGTGCTACACAGAGATAAAGAAAGCTCAACTCAACTCTGCTAAAGTGATACAGAACTTACTTGGGAAATTTATCTTCCTTCTCGAAAAAAAAAACTTTTCAATTTAAATATTCATTTCGTTCAGCATTTTTGTCTTGAGGGATTTCTTACATAGATTTTACAGAGATGAAAACTGAAAATCTGCATTTAGATAGAAATATCAGGAAAGGCCTTCCTTACAAACTAAACAGTATTGCTTTTTTCTTCCTTACAGTAAGATATGAAATAATTTTTCTCTTCCATTCCTTAAAAAATGACACTAAAGCAGGACTTCATGGTCCCCTAAACACTGAGGGTGAAGATGTTGTAATAACTCTAATTTTTTATTATGAACCAAACTTCCTTCATGGAATGCCCAAAAAGATGTATCTTTCTATTTACTAAGAGTATCTTCTGTTCTTCATTCAAGTATGATGACCACATTAGAGGTCAACAGAAACAAATAGGAGAGCTAAGAAATAACATTTTTATTATATTCTCGCACAAGCTCTTGCTGCACTCCATGTACTGGGAGAGAAAAGTTAGAAGTGACTGATGAATTTTTAATAGGTTTTCCTAGATTTCAGTGGCTGTCATTTGTTTTCAGTCAATAATTCACATGGTTACAGAAGGCAACTCAATTGATTTTTAGTGTAGCAGTTCTTGGGAAAAAGGACTGTAAAATGCTTCGTAACATTTTACTCATGCTGGGACAAATTCTGCCCCAGTTCACATCCAGGTAACAGCACTGATTTCACAAAGGCTGAATGAGACCCAGAGGAATGACATTGGAAGCAAGGTATGTACAAACTGTAGGAGAAGATCCCCAGTGTCTCACTCACTCATGGAATATCATGTGCAAGGGGAGAGGGGTAGAACACAATTTGAGAACAAGTGAAATTCTTGTCCCCAAAATTATCCCATGTACTCTATTGGAAAAATACTGATACACATGAAAGGAATAGGACTTTCACAGTGAATTTCACAGTGAATTTACCACAGCCTTCTGTTTTCCTCCACAAATAATAATCTTTGCTTAGAGAACAATTTAATGAAAATCACTGCTGTAGCACCAAGCATGTCAGTAAGTTACAGCAAAATGTCTTTAATGTGGCCAGCATGGTTCAAACCAAATCTACCAGACTGTAAAATTACAGGCAGATTTAATGAGGTGAATTCACAGCCAGGAAGTTTCCAAGAACCAAGCATGACTCGATTGTTATTATGATTTCCAGAGAAAACAAGTCAGTCATGTAATTGTACTTTTATTAAATAATGGCATGTGCAAAACTGCTTCCTCAGAGCTATTTTTGCAAGTGTTATGCTTATGATAAGGACACATTTAAAGCAGATGGCTGCCAAAAAGCCTTTGTTATAGCAAATTAAAGCTGGGTATCACAATTTACTTTGTTTTATGAAAAATAGAGAGAGCCTGATGTTTAACATGTTTTTATGTAAACGAAACTTGTGATCTAAAAGACAGAAGATAAAGCAGCTTGATTGGTCAGACCATGGAGTGATGCTCCATGGTAGGTATGATGTCTTTGAAGAGCCCAGTGTTCTGGATACATCATTAACAAACTGCAGGTGTTGAAAGACCCATGGTAGACTGCTCTTTGGGTGTAGAAAAACAATTTCATCATCTTCTTCTGAAGAAATACAGCCTTGCAGAGCCAATATGAGTGACCTGACCAAAACCTCTAGAAACATGTTGACATGAACATATGATCTTAGAAAATCTTATAAAAATCACTGAATCCACAGGCTTTATAATGGTCTCTTTTTTTTTTTAATGAACTTTACTGCAAGTTTAGAAACAAGGAAGGTGGATCACTGCATTTCTGCCTCTCTCCCCATTTGGAAAACAAACTTGGAAGTAGCCAAAGTTCAATTTATCTGCCAAACAGAGCCGGGAATGAATGGAATTCCTGCGTGGATTTAATGTGTTAACTGAGTATTTTCTTTGAAATTATTGAGACATTTGCCATTTACTCCAGAAGTGCTGCCACCTGAAGGTAAAAACCGTTCTAATGAACTTCAATGAGCTTAAAAATATTGCAAGGACTGGGACTGCAGCTTATTTTTACAGTCTACTGTTTATTTATCCTCATCAACATATTGATTGCAGTAGTGTGGTGAAAACTCTGTGGTACCTGAGCTGAGAGGAGCAGATGAACAATGAAATAGAAGCATGGCAAGGCTTCTTAACAGATTGATTGTGTTTACAGGTTGTAATTAATCTATTGAATCTGATGGTTTCAGAGGTAAAACAAGTATTTTCACAATTTAAAGGCATTTAAATGCTCACCTGACTGTATTATGATTTAAAGACATTTAAATCCAGGGTGTCTGATTACACTAGTTAGTAGATAATATGCATGATAGTGACAAGTTATTTAGCAAGTTCTTTCTTTTCAGGCCTCATGATTTATAGACAAGATAGAGTGGAGGATGAGAAAAATGTTGGTAATCAAAGTATTGAAGTGTTCTTGATTATGGTGGTGGCCTATTTAAGCACTTGTCAGCATGTCCGTACCACGTTGCACTGCACCACTGGATACAAACCATTCTACCTAGTCTGAATCTCACCTTGTCAATAAATGTGTGTTTCAGCACTCTCTAAAGTAAAGCTCCTACATATGTTAGAGGAGAAGGCTCTATCACAACATGATCTGGAGTTAAGAGAAACCAGATTTAACAGGTGGTGTAAGTTACAGGGTACAGAAACATCAAGAAGAAAGGTGACATCTTTTTTTTTTTTTTCATAAGAGCTTCTCTAAATGGTATTTATATGTTTCTTAAGAAATGAAGGGTCTAAGAAAACCAAAAGCAAGAGGTATGCCTCTCATTATTCCATCTCCAATTATTTTAAGTTGCCTACTTTCTCAGCAGTGCATGCTTCAAGCTGCAGTATTGGGTTCTAAATCCTTCTAAATCCTCTAAGAGACTAAAGGATATGGGACTTATAAAAGTAATGTCAGTCTGCTGAACTTTGCCTCCCTAAAATGTTCTTCCTCCCTCCAGAAGCATGTAATTCACAGCAGTGAACCACTACATTAAAACTACTTGACAACCTGGCCAAGCCAATCTATAATAAAGTTTCCTGCAAGGTATCTTCCCAGGCTTTAAAGAAAAGGAATAACCAATACTTAAAAAAACTGAAAAGAAAAAGAAAATAAAGAAAAGCCAGTAAAGGATTTTAATGATACACTTTCTATATACTTCTTGGGCTAATAATAAAAGTTCTATGATATTTATTTGGATCCTGGACCTACATAGATATCTCCATTCACACACACACAAAAAAGAAATCAGAGTCATAGAATCATTGAGTATCTTGAGATCAGCTTGTGCACTCCCCAAGCTTAATTAGCCTAAGCTAGAAGGGGTGGCCCAGGGCCATGTCCAGTTGGGTTTTGGATCTCTCCATAGATCCACAACTTCTCTGGGGAACTTGGTCCAGTGTTCAAGCACCCTTATAGCAAAAATATATTTTGGTATTTTTGGTTCTCACACACCCTCCTGTATTTCTGTTGTGCTCATTTTCTCTTGTTCCCTCAGTGAATACCGCTAAGAGCTCAGCTCTCTTTTTCTTTAGTCCCCACATCATTATTTATACAGCGATAAAACTCTCCCTGAGCCTCCTGACTGAGAATTCCCAAATCTCTCAGTCTCTCCTCATATGTCAGATGCTCCAAGCCCTTATCGCTGTGGCCCTTAGCTGGAGTGACTTGTATATCCATGTCTTCCTTGTGCTGGGGAGCCTAGAGCTGGAACCAGCACTCCAGGTGCTCCTCACCAGTGCCAAATGAGGAGGAGGGATCACCTCCTTTGACCTGCTAGAAATGATCCCCCTTCTGCTGCCCGGGATGCTGCTTACCACTCTTGTCACAAGGATGCATTGCAGCCTCAGGGTCAACTGGCTGTCCACCAGGATCCCAGGTCCTTCCCAGCAAAGCTGCTCCAGCCACAGCCCTATTATACACTATTTAACTATTAAACACCATTAAAGAACCTGTAAATGGTTCCATTTCTTCTGTCTGAGCAGGTTATTTTCTGCATCAGGAGACAGGTGCTTTGTCTCCGATTTAGACAGATAAAGAAGTTTTTGCTGTCAGTTAAAGAATAAAGGATTTTTAATTCTTAAAAATTACATCATTTGTGATATTATATCACAGCTATAGAGTTCTGCGTTTACTTAACCTATTAATAATATGCCTCTTGATTTACTTAGAGCCACAATTACTCACTAGGGATTGAAAATATCTAAACTGGAAAATGAGTCTTTCAATCACTCAGTCTTGGCTCTAGATGAGAAATTAGTCTGAAGCTTGTTCTCTGAGAACATTTTTCTCATTCCCCAGAGGTTCATTTATAAGAACCAAGAGCATTAGTGCCCAGTGTGAAACTGTCTAGATGGGTTTCAGAAAGAATTCAAACCACTCTGTGTTCCCAAAGCATTTCATTCAGTACAGGGTTGGGGCATTTTAAGTTGTGTTTTTTCAGAAACATAAATGGAGGGTAGGTCAGCATAGTACCCCCCCCATCCCATTAGCACTGATCCCTTTATTCTCATGTCCCAGCACAGAAAACCATTCCCATTTGATGTTGATTTCTGGCTCCTCTGGCCCATGTGCAACATGCAAGGAGCCTGCTGTGCAAGAACAAAATATCCTAACTTATTTGAAGTGTCCTGCCTCGTGACACATTTGAGTAGAGGTGGGAGGGAGTATCCCTGACACAAGTGTGTAAAAGCACACAGCCCGTGTTCAGGCAGCAGTTGCACCTAATCCAGAGCATATGATTAGGGGAGTCACTTTTTCCCTGGGCCTGCTATATGGGGCTTGACAGAGGCAAGGGGGAGTGACTGCACGCCCATAATTTCCTTGCAAGATGGAGTTATAACAACAGTGAAGAAATAATAATTGTGTGGACACTGGAATATAGCATCTAGCTTGTTATGAAGACTCAAATGTGCTAATCACAGTCTGATTGTGTCTCACAGGGCAGATACCTCTGAGCTACCCAGGAACAATTCCTTCAGTTGGTTTTGTGAAGGAGGATCCAGGCAATAGTTTCTCTAAAGGTGACACAACAGTGTGTGGATGGAAACACATCTTTGCAAAGGCTCTCTCAGTGCAAAAGGCCATGATGCTGTACTCAGGGGTTGACCTGAGGGCTCAGCCATGCCTGCTGATGCCATTGGGATGCCTTGCATTAAGCAGGCTGCCACAAACATGTCTCACAACCAGGGCAGAGGAGGACAAGGAATCAGCTCCTCTGTATTCCTGGAAGTGGGGTCTTTTCAACTGTCTGGCTCAGAGCACTAGGTCTGAAAAGCACATCAAGTCACTGTTCATAGCACCTTGGAGAGCCAAGCAGGCTGCTTTCCATGTATTTTTCTTGTCTAGATTATTAAAGCTCCTGGTTTAATGAGATCTGTTTAGGTTCCAAGCCCTTAAAGATCCAGGGCTCTTCCACAGCCATCCTTTTAAATTTCCCCCACAAGGAGTTTATTCACTGACATTTTTAAGCCGACTGATAGGTGAGCATTGCTCTCTGGGTGGTTGTCTGTCTTGTAACCTGACACATAAATGAACCCCTCTCTGTGGATGTGTATATATCAGATAGCTCTTGACAGACCATGTTATTCTGAAGTTCTTCAGTAAATACCATAAGCAGCAGCTGTTCACTCCAATCACTACACCCATGTCTTAAGGATTAACTTATTGTTAAAGGAGTGTAGTAAATAACCACTTCAGAGCTTTGGGGACATTTTATTTGTTCTGTCATCTACACCAGCATGGCAATATTCATGCATGAGACAGATGTTTATCCATGATAATTTACATAGACAGAGATCCTGACTTCTGCAGTTTGAGAATAAAATGCACTCCTGGGAGAAAAACAAGTTTTGATATTTTCTCTCCCCTCACCTCTCTAAGCCTTTCAGAAAGATAGTTTCTAATTAGGAAAGGCTCATTGAAGCCATAGTTTCGAGGCAATTAAGGCTGTTCCTAAGCCAAGTGAAAAGGATTGCTGAAATGCACGACCCAGGCTACTCACAAAAACAGTAAATTTTTGTGTGAAAGCAATTAAGAAAAGAAACACACATTCTCAACACAGCAAGGAAATTCTGGTGTCATAGGAAAGAACTTCACATGAACTCCAAAAGTTAAAGTATCTCAAAAATGTTTAAAATACTTACTTTGCAAAAAGTTTGAGTATGGAAGAATGGTGCTTTTATCCCAAATTCTTAGAAAACCACTTGCTCCTTAAGTAAATACATGAGGAGGACGCAGACAATACTTCCAGGAAAAAAACTAATAGATGAAACTTGTCGTACACATGCCATAAGGCTTCTTTTGCCCCCACTCACCCCCCCCAAAAAAATAAAAAAATAAAAAATAATAAAGGAAGAGAAAGGGGAAGAGAAAATTAAAAATAAAAAAGAAAACACCACAATTTTCTTACATGTTAGATTTCAAATAATCAAAGACATTTAGAGTTTTGGTATAACAATCTTGAGAAGTATCATTTGCCTAAAAACCCAGTAAGGATTACTGGCAAATTTTCCCCAAATTCCCAGTACAGGGTATTTGTAAACCAAATCACCTGAATTAATTATCCTTTCTCAACTTGAAGAGTATAAATGAGAAGTCAACAGGGTTACTATTTGAGAAAGTCTCTAGTCTCACCACTTCAGACTGCAGCATTGGATTCTGAGAACAAAATGTTGTTCAGTGACAACCCTTGCATAAAATCTTGTGGACGGTGGCTATACAGTGAAATCCCTTGAATTTTCAAATGTGTTAAAGTGTATTTTGTGTGCATAGTCCCAGACTGACAGTGTGTTAACTACAGAGTCACTGGTCCTGTGTGTGGTCATTTTGAATTCATAACATATTTCTGACTCTGAGCTTCTATTCAGAAAATTGGAGGAAGGGAAGCAGTCTTCCTATGTAAAATGTTTTGGCATTTGAAACGGAAATAGAGGAATTAACAACTATCAGTATATAATGGTAATATTAGTAACATACAATTTAATAGAAGTTAAAACTAGTGAGCACCTACTATAGTATTTATCAGCAATAATCTTTTGCCTAACATAGAAATACAGACACTAGTTGCATTTAGAAAAGGAAGATATTCAGACCACTCCATGAATTCCATTTTAACAAAACCACATTTTTTAAAAAAAAATAAAATGTGCCAGTTTTCAGTGACTACACCGAATTATGTGGTAAACAGATGGTTAAATTCATCCAGTAAAATCTTAACACTAGTGAAGGCAGGTTGAATTTTGACACTGGCATAGAAACAGACCATCTTTCTTTGTTTTTCAGAAAAACCCTTCGGTTGCTTGTACAATTTAAAAGTATCATATTGAAGGAGTAACATTGGGTCATTTTGATGTTTAAAATATAATAGAAAGAAATATAATGAAAGAAATATAATTAAATATAAGAAATATATTTTTATATAAACAGAAATATAGAAATATATAAAGAAATATAATGAAAGAAATATAATGAGACTTTAAAACTGAGAAAATAAATAGCACACCAGCTTATTAAACTTTTCATCGTTATGAAAAATGTAAAAGCTTTGTGTTAGTGTTTCTTTAAATCCATTTAAAAGATTAAATTATTCATTTAAATCAATTTAAGATCCCCTATTCCACAGTATCTGGCTCTTCAGAGTGGTAAATCTTCCCAAAATGTGTTAAAAAGGCAGGGAATTATTCATCAGACCAAGCATGAAACCCTAGTTACTGTATGGGGAAAACCTAAAAATCATATTTTCCATTGCCTAATGCTTCCAATTTTCTGTTGGTTTTCTTAAACCTTTAGAGCCATTTTACAGTGGATTTGGGAAGAAAATTTGAAAATAATTGGAATTAATATTTTTCATACAATAACACAGTATGTGGAAACCCAAATAAAATAATAATTCCAATTACTTTTTCAAAAGGAATGCATTTGTGATTAAATTATCATCCAGTGGATTAGTGATCTAATAAGCTGTATTAAATTTCAAAAGCTTAAAACTATTTTTGATCAAAGATTTTCAATTTTTACCAAGGAATAACAATGACAGAGGGAACTATAAGTATGTGAGAGCAAAATTCCCCTGTCACCCATTTACAGTGGCTTTCAGTTTTGGAGGGTTAGGAATTTGAAATGTCTTTGATCACAGTATGGTATAGTTTTAAAAAATGGGAGAAACACAACTCTAAACTTTCTGCAAAATGATCCCAGGCCTAAAAGGCAAAAACTGCCACCATAAATACAATATATCTTCTGTTCTGCTATTTCCTCTCCCTCTGCCATAATTTGGCCCAGGTCTGACAAGAAGTGCTTTTATTTTCCCTTCAAAACTTTACACTGTCAAAAGAATTGTTAGTATCATGATCTAATGCTTTTGTTTAACTGAGAATAGCATTCTACAGCTGTAGGATAAATTAATATATACAAATGCATTAAATGTAACTATTACATTTATTATTATATATTATTATATATTACAAGCTTGAACTAAATTGCCATCTTTGCATGAAAATTCTCTCTTAACAAAGCAGACTTTTTTTTCTCTCATTCACTGGCTCCTGAATGATACTGGATCTTAAATTTCATTGACAACTTTTCCCATTTTTGATTGGCCTGAGTTTGATTTTCCAACTCTTTGTTTGCTAAAGAAACAGAATGGGCTGACAGTTTTAGGATGTTGTCAACACAGGTTCATTGAGCTGTCCAGCATAAATCTTGCTGAGTACTTGTGCCCGGTATGCTGCTGCATCAACATTTAGCACTTCAGACTGGAAAGAGACCCTGGAACCTGCCAGAAACCTACACACACACCCTTCCCAGTGCCTGTGGCAGGTGACAAAGGAGGGAAGAGGTTCCCACACAATCTATAAAACACAGTGGAAAAGCCTCAGACCTGTTCCCACCACACAAACCCTCGAGTGTTTTTTAAGAAGGTTGTTTTCTCCATTGCTATTATTCTTCTCTATGACTTCTTGTTAACCAATTTACCTTCACCCAGCAGTAGCTTTGCATTATCTTCTTTCCTCTGAAACAAAAAAAAGGATTATTTTTTTTTTTACTGCAAAGCAACAATTATTGGTTTTAGGAGATTTCACAGAAAGAAATTCACTTTCTGGAAAGCTTAGGGGGAAAAGTAGGCTCCCTATCACCAAAAGCCTGGTACTTTCACAGGATTGCAATGGCATGCAATTTCCTCCCTTAGAAAAGCCAAACTAATGTTGAAATTGCAATTTTAGAGAAATAGTCTCTAGAAGACATAGTCTAAAAGTCAAGCCTGTAAGTTTTACCATTCCTCTGGTAGTGATTTTTTTCATGATGCATAAAGCAGCTTTAATGCTGGAAGAATACAGAAGAAATTATGGGACCACAGTTCAGAAGTCCAAAAAAGGAACCTTGTCATTCCGATTGGGAACGGCTGGAAGGAACGACACAGACTCTCAGGGAGTCAGAACAAGAGGATCCTTTAGTTTATTGCTTGCAGGCCTGCTTTATAGACAGATACGTGGAAAGTACAGAAAGGAAACTCTTACTGGTTAGTAAACTGCTACATTACCATCATTGGTCAGTGGGGTTCACCACCCCCCTGACTTTCTCCTGCAAGGAAAACAAGGAACACATAACAACACCTGCAAGGTTGTTTTGTGTCCCTGAGGATTGTTTTAATTCTTTCTTATGTCTTTCCCAGACTACTTTCTCAGGGCCAGCCTGAGAAGCTGTACGGCCTGTAATATGTACAGGCACTGTCAGAATTTAGCATCCATAGAACCTCTAGAGGGGTGTCATTAAAGTGCCTCCTATTCAGCAGCCCAGTAGTTAACTGGGCATTTTTCTGGCTAAGTGAAGGCACACAGATGGCCATTTCCAGTAAAGCAGCCCAAACCCAAGGGTCTCAGACAGAAATGAAGCCTAGCTTCTAGTTCATTAACTAGCTCATGAACTCTGAATTATAGAAAATCTCTTCATTCCTTGATCCTGCACCTGACCTTTTTGTACCTTGGGCTTGACCTCAGCCTCTACCCACCCTCCCACCTCCTCTCAAGCAGCACCTGTCTGTGGAACAGTTCTTCTTACAGCTCCTTAGGATGTTCTGAAGGTGAATGTCTATTTGGATGTTCATGCCATGAAGTACAATTTGGCTGCTTTCAGCTTACCTTTAAGACATGTCTGTTCCAAATTTGTTTAGAATTCTTCTTGAGACAAACTTTATTTCTTTTCCAAGGCTAATGCTTTAATTTCTCTTTTTCCTTCCACATGGTTTGTGCAGTGCCATGGCTTTTTCATCTCTCCACAGCAGAGTGTACCAGGAGGGCTTATGCTCGAAGTCTTCCCCTATCCTCCTTTGCAGCTGTGGGGATCTTGCTCTTACAGAGTCAGCATTTTCCCTGTAACCATTGTTGCCACCAGAAAATATTTTAATTATTCACAAAAAAAAATTACCTGATGCATGCAACTCCCTGGAGAGTGTCAGGGGTTTTCTACCTTTCTGCATGTTCACCTCATGTAGACAAGAACTTCCAGTGGACATTGGTGGTTTAATGTTCTTTAGGAGATCCATTATGTGCTCAAAGCACAGCACTTGGGTTATTTTTCTGTTAGCTGAACATGTGAATGTGAATGTGAATTCAGTGGTTTTGGAAACTGAAGCAAGAAAATAAAAAACAACGAACAGGAAAAGCTAATAATGCAGGAGATAGATCTGAAAGCAGAACAGATAAAAGGATTAACTTTCTATAAAGAAAAAAAATCTCCCTAGGTAAATGGAGATTGTTTGTAAATATCCAGATGGGTTTTAGATTGCAGAGTGCAGCAGCTCCATTTCATCTTTAGAAAACAATCTTACATATTTTGTAGCACTATCATTAATGAACAATATTTGCTAAAATCAAACAAGCTGGGAAAGAGTTTGGTATTGATAGCATGAGATAGTACAGTACCAAAACGTTTTCACAGCCTGTAAATTCCTCTGATCTGCCTGCAGAATCAAAAAGCTGAATGGACTTCAAATACCCTAAACATTTTAGCTAATCATTTAACATATTTCCTACCGTTCTAATGAAAAACGTAATTTACTACAATTACAGTTTAATTACTTCACCCTCAGCATACTCTCTTATATGATATCTATCAGATCTAATTATTTCCTTTCCATTTGAGTTTAATAAAAAAGAAATTGGGCCAATGTAATTACAAGAGTAAATCTAGATATAGTGGAGTAACACAGCTGAGTTTTTATCATGCATCTACTGAGGCACTGCTAGCTTAAATCAGAGAAATTCGTACTTTGGAAGACACCCAGGAATTTTAGTTGAAATAAGACCATTCAAATTCCACTACATTTTCTCTTAAAAGCCTCAGTGAACAGATCTAAATCTCCATATAAACCAATGAACATGTACTGAGACTGAAAAGCAACACAGGCCACCGTTCATGACCTGAAAATGAAGTTGACTAAGCTGTTGCAGCCCAGTAACAAATATTTGAATCACAATTTGTAGAAAACAATCTGGTACCCTCAAATCTCTCAGTAATGCAGTGTTTTGATAGTACTGTTGGTCAGGAAATTTCTTTCAGACCTGTTTTTATTTTTGGCACTCCTCCAGCTTTGATATTTTCACGACCAAAAAAAAAATAAAATTTAATAATAAAGTTTAAACTGCTTGAATTTGCATTTGCTTGTGACAATTTATTTTCTCAAGGCACTGAGATTTCCTCTGACCCCTGGCTCAGAAGGCACAGGATGGTTCAGCCTCTGTCTGGCAGGACCTGCGTGTCGTGCGGTTGCAGTTGCACCAGCAGAGATACAGCCTCCAACATTCACCTGAATTCCACGTTTCTGGAAACAAGGCAGCAACAGAGATGCAAAGTAATGATAAAACTGCTAGAAAATAAATATTTTCAAATAAACCCTGGGAAGATGGCAGAAATATTTTAAGCTAATAATAAATGGCAGCATGAACTGTTCTGTTTCATGAAAGTCTTGTTCTGTTTTGATAGAAAATATCAAAAAGAAAGTCTCATCATTTTCTAATCTGCTTTTTGTGCCCTGCAGAAATACCAGCATTTCTTATTGAAGAGAAAATCTAGTTTTCACTCTGCAGTGGTCATCAGTAAGTTTGGAAAAGGATTTTATTTGCAGAATAAAAGTCTTAACATTGATGATATCCCTAACTTGAAGGTCCTAAGGATGGTGGAATTGGGTTGGGATATTTTCTTCAGAACAGTAATTTCACATTCTTAAACTCAATTGGTGCTTCTGAAGATTGAGACATATTAGGTGTCTTTACTTACAAGCACATTCTTATTTTTTTCTCTTGCTTGTGTTGCCTTCCCAGTTTGACCCATCATATAGGGTTTTTCATGGCAAGGTTTTGGTAGAAGGCGTGGCAACAAGGGTGACTTCTCTGAGAAGCTGCTGGAGGCCTCCTCCATATGTGACAGAGCCAATGCCAGCCAGCTCCAGGATGGACCCAATGCTGGGGAGAGGGAACAGTCTGAGAACACGTGAGAGGGACAGTCCTGCAGACACCCAGGACAGTGCAGCAGCAGTGGTGGGTGGAGAGGGGGAGATGGTCCAGGCACCAGAACAGAGATTCCTCTGCAGCCCATGGGGAAGACCATGGTGAGGTAGCTGTTCCTCTCCTGCCCATGGAGGTCTATGGGGGAGCAGAGATCCACCTGCAGCCTTTAGAGGACCCCACACTGAAGCAGCTGGATAGGCCAAAGGAGGCTATAACCTTGTGAGAAGCCCACACTGGAGCAGGCTCTGGGCAGTATCTGCACATTTGTGGATAGAGGAGCCCACACTGCTGGAGCAGTGTGCTCACAGGATTTGTTGTCCCAGGGGCAACCCATGCTGGAGCAGCATGTTCCTGAAGGACTGTACCCCATGGAAGAGACACACACTAGAGAAGCACTGAAGCCTGTGGAAATGACCCAAGTTGGATAAGTTTGTGGAGGACAATTTGCCATGGGACAGACTGCATGCTGGAGCAAGGGAAAAGTGTGAGGAGTCTTCCCTCCATCTGAGAAGGAAGGAGCAGGAGAGACAACAGAGGATGATCTCACTGCAGCCCTCATTCCCCATCCCACTGTTCCACTGAAAAGGAGGAGGTAGAGAGAACTAGGAATAAAGCCCGAAGGGAAGATGGAGCAAAGGGGAGGTGCTTTTAAGATTTTGATTTACTTCTCAATATCCAATCCATTTGATTGGTAATAAATTTAAATAATTTCCCAAGCTGACTCTGTTTTTCCCATGATGGTAATTGCTGAGTGATCTCTCCCTGTCCTTATCTCTAGCCATGAGCTATTCCTTACATTTTTCTCTTCCCTGTTAGCTGATGGGGGGAGTGATAGAGCAGTTTGGATCTGCACTTGTCATCCAGAAAAGGTCAAAACACCCATCCCATGCAGTTTCATGCCATCCTTGCAAAGTTTTCCCAGCTGCTGAGTGGAATTTGTAAAGATTTGTAAAGATCAGGCTTGTGGCTATTTCAGAATGATGCCTTTTCCTCTCCATTGTGCAGTAAAATATCTTTGCATTCTTCAATGACCTTTGCAACATTATTTAATCAGTCCATTATCCAGAAAAAAAAAACAACACTTCAGTCATCTTTCTCAAATATTCTAAGTGTGGCTGAATACCATGCAGGATGAAAAAGCTGTGAGTCTTAAATCTCCATATTACTACCCATTTGTCACCCTCTTTTTTTTTTTTTTTTTTTTTTTAGTTAAAACAATTGCTCTTAATTCTCAATTGAACAACAAACAAGTTTGACATACTTGGCCTCAGTTTCAGTTGAAAAATTTTCACCTCATATTGGCTTTTCTACACAGATATGAAATGGGTTATCTGGTCTTTAATAAAACTGCCTGTGGATTACCAATCTGTTAAGTTTAAGATTAATCAACACGTATTTACTTCAAACAAGAGCAGAAGCTGGATTTTTAAAAGCACTCAGCAGCAGTTGTCTCTGTCCTCATTGAAGTCTATTGGCTTCTGCTGATCAATTCAATGAGCTGAAAAAGCCATTTAAGAAATCCCAGACTGCGCCTTACAGAAAAAATTAATGGCTAAAGAGCACCTTCATATGATAACCTGGGTCATTTCAATATCCAGAACTCTGAAGCTCATAGCAATTTCCTTTCCATACAGAAGTGTTGATATCCTCTCAAAAAGCCTTTCAGAATATTTCCCAAATTTCTCCATAAAGTGCAGAAGTCAGTGAAATAAGACAGCAGGAACTCTTCTGTTACCCATTAAAAAAAATATTTTGAGGGTTTTGCAGTTTTGATACCTCAACAATTTCTTTTTCTGAGCTTGCTACTGAGAAAAATAAAGTCTGCAGAAGAGAAATTAAACAGTTCTGATAACTCTTGTCATCAGATATGGCTCAAAACTTTCAATCTTTCATAACATTAAGTATCATAATATAGAGGAAATGAACACATTTTGTGTATTTAATGCATTTTATATATTTAATTTTGTCTCTTAAAATCACATCTTTGTGACATCTCTAATCACTTATGCGGTTGGCTTTCCATTATTCTTCTCTCCTCTAAGTAAGAAAGTGCTAGAATTTATACACTATGAGTTTTCATAAGATAACAACATTCTGTTCTAATTTTGGAACTCATCTCTTCCTTCATTTACAGCCATAAATATAACAGATGTGATTCTCTCCTAGGTGGAGATGCACAGGACTTCATCACTGCCATCACTAAGGTTTTTTTCCAGGGAACAACAACAGCATTCAGGTCCATCTCAGGTTCTCTAGCAAGGCTGCCAGAGAATATTGTTCAGAAATTGCACTGAATTCCCTGGGGTTACCAGGGAGAAAAGGCAATCTGGTCCATTGCCACTGGATCCTTCATTAACCTCCATCAATTTTAACATTTACACCTGCCATTACTTTCCTGCTGATAGAGTCTTGGCAATGCTGGCACTTCCAGGGCATTCCTGCCAGCTGGGTTTTCCTGACAGCATTCATTAGCAGGTAATTTGCCAGTTACTCTGAAGGACCATGTTGTGTTCTGTGGTTTGAAGATCTCTAGCATACACCTGTTGTGGCTAATTGAATTCTAGCAACCCTTGCTATAGTTACTTTCATTAAAGGATGCTTGCAGCCTGTTAAAGGAACAATTAAAACACATCATTTTCTACTTGCAGATTAAAAAATCTGCCAGCTTTTTATCCAGCTATGCTCAGTTGCAGATACTGGAGTCACACAAGCCTCTCTTGCTGTGAAGTTTTCAGTGGGTTTTCTTTTTACTTTGTTTTACTTTTGCTTACTTTGTTTTGCTGCCATTGTTCATTGTGCAAGATTGAGCTTCAGAATGATAGAATTTCAGTTTTTCAGTTTTTGACACTCAGTCTGAGTGTCAAATGTTTATGTCCTTTATGTGCAGTTTTAACTGTATTCTAAGCAATATTTTAGAGCATTTCTATTTGAAAACCACCACACATGTGAAAACAAAAGCAATTTTAGCCGTGCCTTTGGTTGAGGTCCATTCATGATACAAATTAGGTTAAACTTTGAGTATTATTTTCATGTCCTTTGATACTTTTATTACATTTGTAGAAATACATTTTTTTGAAGATTTATGCAGTTGTGCCATAGGTCAGTCCCCAGTACTACATGGATCCTCTGTGATTCACTGAATACAAATTGTGGAATTTTTTATTTAACATAGCTCAACCACAAGCCAGGCAAATCTACTCTTGCAAATCCAAATGCATTTCTGGACATGATAATATCCAGCCCCTTCTGATTTTTGAAGCCATTTAAGCACGTCCCATTTAACAAAATATTTCGATGTCTATTTATAAAGCTACTAACACCTGAAGCAGTTGAAGTTTTCCTACTTCTTCTAGTGAAAAAGACTTCAGCTTCAGTGGACATCTGATGCATCATCATTTCTAATGTTATTTTACTTTTTTCCTTTCTTCTTTTCATCATTGCAAAGCTAAAGAAGTGGGTTTGTTAGGTAAGTTAGGTTAATGCAATCATTATTATAAAAAGATTTTTTAAATCTGCTTTCCTATCCCTTTATGTAGTAGTTCCTATTCTCCATGTATTTTTTTTGCCTGTTGAAATAACACAGGCACTGCAAAAAAATTTGTAAGAAGTGAGTTAGAATTAGTAAAACTTCTGTGCTGCTCTCCAGTACTGCAATGGTCCAGTCAGAGTTTTCTCCCAAATTGTCAACTAAGCCTGAGGAGAAACACTAAGAATTCTATAGAAAAGATCCCAAAACTGATATGGAAATCTGTACTCTGTAATTTCTCTTTCTTGTTAGGAAGGGAAGGTTTGTTGTTTTTTTTTTAATTTTGAAGTTTTCACAGCAGGGAACAATGAAGATGGCATGCAAGAGCAGTGGCTTCCTTAGCACCTTATCACCCCATACGAGGTTTTATACTTACTGACATTTCTTTAAGCACTTGGAACAGCTGTGTCCAGCTGCATGGAGTAATTACCATCGTAATTGTAAATTATGTAATTATAATACATAAATTACCAATTACACTCTTACCATCTGATGCCTGCTCCAGGAGGAGACTCCAAGGTTCAAACGGCTTGGGAAGGGAAAATCAAAAGGTTCCTTGCACTCCACTCTCCTCCACACACTTACACCTCAGGGAGTGCTTATATTTATGCACAGCAAATGTTTCCCCACAGCTCAAGGCCAGGTTGGGTGGGGCTTTGAGCGACCTAGTCCAGTGGAAGGTGGCTCTTCCCATGGCAGGGGAGCTGGAACTGGATGATCTTTAATGTCCCTTCCAACCCAAACCTGTCTATGATTCTATGATCTTTCCTACTGAGTGGTGTGGTGAGTGGATTCACTTCCAGCAAATCCTGGCCACTGCTTCCCAGGGTGCTGATGATAGTTTAATAATTTAATAAAATTATAGTTCCTTGCAGTGCCACGTGTTTTAATGGTTCCACATTTTTCAGGTGCCCTTTCCACCCTCCCAAATTCTCTCTCATGCTTGGAACAGGACTTAATTGCAATCCTCCTGTTAGGAGGGTAAGAGGGCTTGCCAGATTCGTTCAAATTCTGCTGCTTCCACCCAAAAAGCTGCTTCCAACAGCCTCAAAAGAACAAAACGAGGAAGCTCAGCTCTTAGAAACTCCATCACCTGCTCACACACTGCTACAAACAAACATCAAGGTAGATTATGCTGCCAGAATTGAGAATTGTACCATTCTATCATAGCTGAACAAATTCAGTTTCTGCCAGGGATATAAAAACCTCAGGGAAAATGGAGAAAAGAGAAGTCAGAAATTAAAAAAAAAAAAAAAAAAAAAGGCAAGATAACTTTGTCTGTAATGGAATAAAAATTGAAAATAAGTAAAAATTAAACCCTTCCTTTGATAAGGAAGTTTGAGTTAAGGAAATAATTTCTCTGGCATGCCATCTTTGCTGTTCCCTGATTTCAAAACATCAAAATTAAAAAAAATATTTTCCTTCATAGGAGACAGAGAAGTTACATTTTAGGTTATAACTCAAAATAATAGGCATGTCAGGCAAGGAACTGTTTTAAGTTCTGTTTTACTTCCTTGCTTTTCTACTTCACTCCTTTCTTTCACCTATGATCTCTGATTGCAGAGGACTCGTAAAGGGATGTAGGGGTACATATCTTGGACAGTCCATTTTGAATTATGGGGAAAACTAATAAATTCTGTACTCAAAGAGTTGAATGAAATACCAATTTCTGTTACTAAGAGCACCACAAATTCAGAGACAGCTGCTTCTGAGTAGTTCTGGTAATACTATGAAGTAAAGATTCCTCAGTGTCCACACAAAAAATTTGAATTGTGCCGAATTTTTCCCTGAAAAAGCTCTATTTCCTTTTTTTTTTCTTTTTTAGTTCATGAAGACATTCAGGAAAAATTGTGTTCCCTTTTTAAGTTTTAGTGCTGAGGCAACTGCTCTATTTTTTTTCTCAGATCCGCAGTCCTTTTGCCCCCTTCTTTTGTGTTATGTTAATAGCTGCATTGGCATTGCACAGCCAGGTTTCGGTAGTGGGGGGCTACAGCACTACAGGGATGGCTTTTGTGAGAAGGTGCCAGAAGCTTCCCCCATGGCCAACAGAGCCATTGCCAGTGGGCTCCAGGATGGAGGGAGGAGCCCACGGTGGAGCAGGTTTCCTGGAAGGACTTGTGGCCCTGTTGGGGACTCGCACTGAAACAGCCTGTCCTTGAAGGACTACGTGCCATGGAAAAGTGACCCACATTGGAGCAGTTTGTGGGGAACTCTCTCCCATGGGAGGGACCCCGTGGTGGAGCAGGGCAAGGATTCTTCTCCTGAGCAGCAACAGGAACAACCTGTGATAAACTGACTGTAACCCCCACTCCCTGTCTCCCTGCACTTCTGGGGGGAGGAGGTAGAGCCTGGGGAGGAAGGAGGGGCAGGGGGAAGTAGTTTTTAAGATTTATTTTACTTCTTACTTTACTTTCTGCTCTGATTTTGTTAGCTATAAATTCAATAGCCCAAATTTGAGTCTGTTTTGCCCATGTTGGTGTTTAATGAGGGATCTTTCCTTACCTCAATTCACAAAGCTTTTGTTACATTTTCTCTCCCCTGTCCACTTGTGAAGGTCTGTGATGGACTAGTTTTAGTGGATGCCTGACACCCAGCCAGGTCAAATCACCACATTAGTGTGACCCTTCTGTGAGGCTTCCCACTTATTTACCAGAGAGAAAGAAATATAAGCCTGCTTCAGACCTTGAGTGGCCACTTTTGTTTAAGAAAGCAGGGATTTTCCTCTCTGATTGGGGCAGGACCTGATATAGGGTGGAAGAAAGTAACAACCATCACTTTACTGTTCCTAGGCCAGTGGAGAGGCAGGCCACCCCACTTCTGAAACTGTATTTTCCTGCCATGGAAGCCATCAAATGGTTGTATGTACACTATTCCAGCATTCGTCCAGATGTTAAAAAAGTTCATCAGCATTTATTTTTCCTCTGGTTACCAGAAAAATAGATTGTTCTCCACAAATTCTTTTCTTTTTTTGTCTTTATGTCTAGACTTCACTCTGTTTGCATTTTCACCACCACACTCAGGATTTCAGTTATATGTGACTAAGCCTTTCTCTGTGAACTACTAAATCACCTGATCTCCATGGCAACTTGTCTTATGGGACTGTCAATTAACTGACCTTTGGGTTTATATAGAACTGGCGTGTATATTTCTTTCCTAGGAAAAGAAGTATCTCCCAAGCCATCCTTTTGCCGGAAAAGGTTGCAAACCCTTCCACTTCATCTACCATGCTATAGGTTCATCTGGAGAAAAATTAAGTAATACACAAAAACTAAGCCACAGTACTGGCAAACTTCCTGCCCAGAAATAAAGGGAAAATCCCATACTTTATTCAGTAATGCAGCTTTCAGAGTTCTCAGTAAAGGACCACTACAGACCTAGTTACCAGTTACCTACACCCCGTAGGTGTATTTTCCAAATTAAATGCTGTGATCATTTTATGAGGCAGATTCCACCAGAGAAAACTCAGAGCTTCATTCAATGGTGTGTGGCTAAACACTGCTTTTTCTTTCTCAGCTCATAATGTGAGACAGCTGTCTGGTGGAGAGGGCAGAAGAAACTGGATGAAAAGGTGCCAGACTGTTTGCTTCCACTCCAGCTAAAGTATAGCTTTAATAGACAAATAAAACAGTGAGTTTGAACCCAAACCTGGTTTTGTCTTTTGTTCTAAATGAATGCCTTTAGTGTTAAGCCAAGGCAGTTCATAAAAGCTTTTATTTTTTTTGTAAAAATCCACCATATATAAAAACATGAACATGGAAATATTCCTATAACTTATCTTTGTCTGAGCTATCTTGATGCTATTTCTTCTCTAGTTGTTTTTCACAAGCTCTCAGATTTGTCTTTTCTTGATGGGGAAGTAAATCTCAGACCCACTTTTGAATCAAATCTGGAAATGTTGTGGGAGTTCCAAAATACCTGTTCAGATCCTGAAAATAGTTGGAGTTGGAAGAAACCAGCAAGGATCACTGAGTTCAACTCCTGGCCCCACATGGGACCATTCCCAAGAGTCACACCAGGTGCCTGAGGGCATTGACCAAATGCTTCTTGAGCTCTGTCAGGGTTGGTGCTGTGACCCCCTCCCTGGGGAACTTGTTCCAGTGCCAATGCCACTAAGAAACTTCCTCCAGTATCCAACCTAAACTTCCCCTGACACAACTTCAGGCCATTCCCTTGGGTCTTGTCACTGTCACCACAGAGTAGATCAGTGCCTGTCGTCTTCCCCTCGTGAGGAAATTGTAGACTGTGATGAGATATCCCCTCATGGTCTTCTAGAGGCTAGAAGACTCTGCAAGTATTCAGAACAGTGGCAACAGATCTGGACTTGTTCCAGTTATCCCAAAAGTAAAACAGGGACAGAAAAATGATTGGTCATTTTTTATCGAAGGAGTGAAAGGAGAAATGTCCATGCCAGCTGAGCTCACAAAATGTTGAGGTTCCTACAGGACATCCCTATAGAAGGAACAATAACGTTTTATAGAAGAGTTAAGGCTCTTGAATAAAGTATCCCAAGTAGAGAGCTCTTAGAATCTTATTTAAGATTAGATTGCAGTGAGAATACAGAAATCTTACAATGACTGTAGGACTGTCCCACCAACTATGCAGAATTAGCATTGCAAAACACACATCTTTTGAGTATGCATTTTCTTACCAGAATGTTATAGTTGTTATATGTAGAACACCAGATGGGTGTAAGAACTGATAATAGACTGAAATATTGTAGTGGTTTAAAGTTTTTTAATAGTTCATAGGATTTTAAGAATCCATATACCCAGGTAACCAGAAACTGCTGAGAATTTTGGCAAAATTTATCAAAAAATATTGGAGATATGTATAAGACTTATGAATCAAATGCTGTTTCAAATTTAGATTCATACTCCTAAATTAAGGCATCCTTTGTGCCCAAGACCACTGTCTCCTGAAATGAACATTCAGAATTCAAATGTCTAATTTTGAAATCTCAAATGTTAAAATAAATATAGAGTAAACTTTAAATATCATGACAAAGTAAAGGACAAAATACTATCCTATGAAAGATCAAGTAATGTAAGGCCTATGCAGTCACCAGATGCTGTGCACATACACAACTTATGAAGCTGTTACTCTTTGCTATGAGGTTATTATGAAACAAGGGAAGATATAACAAAATCATCTCTTTCTTTTCATCCTATGAACAAATATTTGTCATAAAAATGGGGTAGATCTCTGAGTCCTGAAGCTGGGCTGAAAGGGACAAACCAAAGGAAGGAATGTTGCAATGGGAAGCTCTGAGCACAGAAACGCAGATGCAGTCTGAGCTGTCTCTTGGTAACCTGCACAATTAATGGAAATTTGTTTTCTTTTGTACTAAAGGTATGCAAACTCAGTTACTTGTTAAAATAAATAAATAAATAAAGGCCCTCAGTTTCCTAAAAGCTCTTAATTTGCAAACTTATTCTTGCAGTACATGTCAATAAAAGTCCTGTTTTTCTACAAAGTTGATTGTATTAAATTAAAACTAGCGTGGCATAATGGAATCCTCTCAAATGTCAGCGAGCTAGCAGGCTTCCTTGAATGCATGTTGCAACAAAGCTACTAGATCCGAGTTTATCATCTTTTCAACAAGCTCTGTGTAAGCTCTGTGGCTGCAGCTTCTATGTTCATGGACTGTTATACTGACACTGTGGCTCAGTGTGTGCTTTTATATGTAGATACATTAAATGCCAATATTTTATGAATTCAGATACATGAAGTATGGGCTTGTCTGTCCAGAGAGATTTCCTACAGGAAGCAGAGTGGCGCTGTGACCTATGTCACATTCACAGAGTAAGCGTTATCAGTTTCTCACTACCAATTAGCTTTCTGGTACAAAACTTGCTTTATCCCAAAGCCCCAGACAGAGACTATATAAATGTTAATACCTGAATGGATTCTCTCAACCTTTTATTATAACTTATAACCTTTGCACTAACATTTAGTAGTACATTTTGAGTGTGAAATCCAAAGAACTGATCTACAAAGTGCACTTAAATTAATACTGAATTTTAAATGGTCTTTACAGACCAGGTAGTCAGGAAACCAGTGTTGCTAGTGCTATAGTTAAGCAGTTTAAAAAAGCTGAATTTTAAGGTCAGAAATAACTATTGATCAAAGCACCCTTCTAGACTCAAATGCTAAATACTTAGTAGGGTGTGGATCTCGTGTTGCACAGTTCTGAAGGCTGTGCAAAGAATCCACCCCCTTATGAATGAATCCAACCTTCGGTGTTGTCCTTTTTCAGAAGAGCCACTACAGGACACCCACACGCTGCAAGTACCTTTAATCCCAGTGTGGGTCATTGAAAATGCTTCCAAAGGGCAGGAAACATCCTGCTCTCCTTTGAGTGTTGGAAGCCAGTATGGACCTACACATACAATAAATTTTTTAAGGGTAGGTGGAAGCAAGTATCTGGTTTACTGAGTTATTTAATTAAGGACTACTCAGTACAAAAGGAATGAAAAAGCAACAAGGAAACTGATAGATGGAAAGGAAAAGGACAGTGACCATAATAATGACCAGAACTCTTTGGCCGCTGATTCATGGCCATTAAGGGAACTGCTTAGCCATGGTCTTGAGGAAGGTCACTTGACCAGTGCAACTAATAAGGATGGAACACATGATCACTGTGAGCATTGGGGGATATTTCAGGAGACTTCTGAGAATGTTCTGACCCTTTTGGAAAGGTCTTCTGGCACTGTGTAAAATGTATTGTGGAATGTTTAGGAAAATGGCCAAAAGGGTCATGCTGCACCATGGACCAACAAGTGCAAGAGGAAGGAGAAGAGGGAAGAACCAGCTTGCAAGCAGGTAAGGAGAGCAGGGTAGTCTGCATACTTCACTAGTGAAATTCAATCCTGGCTCAGTGGCTGGTAAGAAGACAGGAACATGAGCATCTAGGGAGAGTTTGTCAGTACAAGATACCTCATTTCTGTAGAGGCATAGCATTATATATGGGATAATGTGATTTGGCAGACTGCAGAGAGGGGACAGTTATTTCACATGGTGTCAATAACTGCAATGACGTTATTGACACCATGTGAAATGTGAAAACTGAGAACAAAGCCCCCACACCCTTCCTGGTCCATGGAAAGAAAAGACACCAATTTCCATTGCTGCATATTTGGCATCATTTGGAAGAAAATTCTTAGCAGGCAAATTGCTAAATAAATATCTCATAAAAGAAAACCTCTTTTCTTATATTGTTTAAACGAAAATATTTATTCTGAAGGAATTTTCCTTTAATCTAAAACAAATAAAGCTGTTAAATCTTCCTGCACAGGTTGTCACAAAGCCAGCACAAATCCTTTGTCAACAGTTTTCATTAGTATCGAAAGTCAGCACAGCAAGAACCATAACTCTATCCATCTGGAATTGGAACAATACATATATATTCCAAAACATTGGCTGACTTTAGTTAATTTTCAGATTGTTGCTTTGAACATTACCACATGCATATACCAGATTTGAAGGCTGAGGATACAACCTTCAAATTAAAAAAAAAAAAAATTCATTACTTTTGTGTGCATTTTTCTGTTCTTTACCTTAGAGTGTCTGCAGGAAATATCAAATGTAAGAGTGAAACTGGGCTTCCGCAGTTAGGGCAGAAACCTCACCAGCTTTAGATTGTTAAATTTGAACAATGAAGGACCACCAATGTGTTTGGAAACTGTCTTGCCATGGGGGATGTCAGGAGGTCAGTGCCAACGTAAGCCATGTATGGTTATAAAGCACTTTTCATCCTCTCATGTAGCTTACAAAGGGTTTGTCAGCCTCAGAGAGTCTTCAGCTCAGAATCACAGAATCACTGAGACTGGAAGGAGCCCCTGGAGACTGAGCAGTCCAACAGCACTGCTGAGCAGAGAGCCATCTAGAGCAGGTTGTTCAGGACTTTTTCCAGGCCATTTATGACTATCTATAAGCATGGAGACTCCACAATCTCTCAGGCCGACCTCTGCTGGGTTTTTGATCATCCTTAAGGTAAAAGTCTCTTTCTCAAGTTAAAGTGGAATTTTCAGTTCCATTGACTCCTACCCTGTCACTGGATGCCACTGAGAAGTGCCTGGCTTCGTTTTCTTAAGTCTCCCCACCATTAATTTATTTATATATGTTTGTTTATAAGATCCCCTTGAGCTTTCTATTCTTCAGGCTGAACAGTCCCACTCTTCTCAGCCTCTCCTCAGACATCAGATGCTCCAAGCCCTTTATTGTTCAGCCCTTTGCTGTATTCTCTGCCGCATGCTCATGTGTGTCTTCTACCAGAGCACCCAAACCTGGACCTAATACTTCAGAGATTCATTGGTTCTGAGTAGAGGGAAAGAATCACCTCATCTGATGTGCTGGCATTGCTTTGCCTCTTAGTCTTAAGACTTTTTGCTTATTTATCCCATATTTCACCAGTTTATCTGTATGGATGATACAGAAAACTATGTTGAAAGGCTTGTTTATGTTGCGCTAAAAAACATCCACTGCTCTGCCTTCATCCACCAGCCAGAAATCTCTTTGTAGAGGCTATGAGGCAGTTAAAACATGATTTCCCCTTTGTAAGTCCACACTGACTTCGCTCAGCTCCTTGTTTCCCTCTAAGCAACACGGTCTAGTGGAAGGTGTCCTTGTCTATGGCAAGACTGTTGCAATAAGATGATCTTTAGAGTCGCTTTCAAGCCAAGCCATTCCACAATTTTATGGTAAGTTTGGAAATGGTTTCCAGGAGAATTTGGTCTATACAGACCTCTTAAATGGTGGATTAGTTCAGAATGTAAGTATACATGTTTTAGGCAAACAATTTAGGAAGAGCAGGTGGTCTAAGCTCAGCTGTCCACGAGTTTTCTAGAGAAGTAAATTAGAGTGTTCATAGAATGTAGTGGTTGGGGTTTTTTTATTTATTTTTGATTGATTAAGGCACTTCGGTTATTCTTATACAGATAAATGGGGAAGAGAATATCCTTCCAATATTTATTTCTTGGAGACGAAGTCAAAGGTATTGAAGCTTTTGAAATGACACAAATATATTCTGATTAATTCTGGTTGCCTCTAACATAAATGAAGTCCTTTTGCTATGGGCATAACATTTGCATATCATTAAAGTTGATCCTTTGCTTTTAAAACAGACTTTGGCTGTTTTAATATCTTTGTTGAGCACAGCACCGAGAATAATTTTGTCAGAGAAGGACATTTCTTAGTGCAGTAACTAAAGCATGAGAGAACAAAAAAAAAGGAGGGGAAAAGAAAAAAGAAAAAAGAAAAGAGAAAAACATAAGCATGTAGGTGTTTCTACAGGAAGACTTTTGTGTCCACAATCCTGTTACTAACAATGTTGACCTTATTTTAATTCCCCCAAAATAGGTCCAAATGTTATTTAAGATGCCTTGGACATGGCTGGTAAATGGCATGATCTGGTAAATGAAGACTCTTCCAAATTAAATAAGAAGTGGAAGCCGTGGCTGTAGCGGGTCTTTTGGCAGGAGCATTGCAGCTCTAATTTTGCCAGATTTGACTGAAATTCTACCTCTTTCCACCTTGTTTAGTAGTCATTCAGGTTCTAAATATTGTATCTGTGCCTCATTAACACCAGTCCTAAAGGTGATAAAATCTATAGTTTACTAGGAAGAGAAAATCTCAGCTGAATAACAGAAAATCACACATCCATTTCAAAATACTCAGCTCAGGTCCTTCCCTGGGTTCCTTTTTATTTAGAAATTTACATGGGAACATTGAATTTAAGGGCTTATGGAGATTAATTGTTCGTGTGCTCAGCAAGCCCATGAAGAGGAATAAAAAATAATTAAATAAGAGAATGAATAAAATGCATGATGTAAGCCCTAGGCATTGATGTATAACAGTTTGGTGCTCGCTCAAGCGTTTCTGTTATTCAGAGTCAGTATAGCGAATATATTTCTCTCCCTTCTCTGCAGGTCAGTAATGGAATGGAAATTTCATTTCTGTGGAGTATTAGAGACGTGTCACTAAAAGGTTTTGGAAAGCAGAAGGTACAGAAACACATTCTCATTTTAGAAAATTCTTGGATGAGCTGAAAGACGAAAATTTTGGAGGCTCAAAAATAATTTTAAATTAGCTCTAAGGTTCTTTAATATTAAAATTTATATAATCCATCTGGTGGATTTTGGGGTCAGATTTAATCTTTGGTATCAAACAGTTCAGCAAGGAAATTTCTTTGCAGTTTCTATCTGCCAAAGTTCCTCTTCTGCAACACTTTTACAAGCAACTTGGTCTGTTGTGCTTTGGGGACCATCTTCTGCCTCAGACCCTGTGCCAGAAGAAATGCCAAGAGGAATACAGAGAGATGCCACCTGGGTTCACCTTTAGCAGCAAGATTGTCATGGTACAGCACCTCTTTCATTCACTTCTCAGGAAGGGGCAGTGGTCCAGAAAGGCCCAGCACCAGGAACTGCAGCCCAGGAAAGATACTGCATCATGGGGAGGGGGGGGAAGCACAAGGCAAGGGGCAAGTATCAAAGAGGAAAGCAGGACCTGACACAAAGAGGTGAAGAAATAAATTCCATGTTGTTTGCTTCCTAGTCTTCTCTTTTTCTGTCTTCCAGGCCATTTTTAAACTTTTGCTTCTAAAGAGCAAGACTGTTCATGAATGTTTTTCCCCATACTCTCTAAAGTACTGAAAATTTATTTTCTTGTCCAGCTTTTCCATACTTTAAATCTTGATTTCCTTTGTTCAACTCTCTTTCTTTTCTTCCTCAATATATTTTTCCTGGAACTCTTAAACAAGTACCAGCCTAGCTGGTCTTTGCTACAATTTTAGCGCTCAAAGATTCTGAATGAATCATCTTTTTCATGTAATTTCATTTGTACCAGGAAATAGGACTATGTCATAATAACATGAAAATACTTGACTAGAAATTGTTCTGATATTTGTAAAGTGAACCAAATTTTCTTGCTTGCTTTGTGTTCCCAGATTTGTGCTGTACTGTTACTGTACATTTTTATCAGTAAGGTTAGCAAGCACTTCTAAAGCCATCTCCAGAGGTTAAGCTGACTGATTGGTTGACAAAACAAGGAGTGATATTTTAAAATTTAATTCAAGATAAAAGACTTCCTTGCCACTTTCATATCACACCAGACTTTCTGTCTGTATATCACCAAAGTCCAGTTCTTCTCAAGAGAAACAGAGAAAAAAATACTGCCCTGTTCTCTCAGCAGGCTAGGACTAAGTTACAAGGATTAAAATGAGCCCACTTGTGTTGGTAACAATTGGCACTTTCAACATGTTTAAGCTCATGAACACGTTGTGAGGTTTTTTCCTTTCAGGCTAGCAACAAAGAGTTCTTTTTGGATCAGCATGGAGGTCTTGTCTTCCTGAACAGGAAGAAAAGTGACAAAACTTCCCTGTTAAGAAGAAAGCAATGTTCCTTAGTGGGATATTTAATTTCCTCGGGGAACTTCTTCCCCTCAACAATTATAAACCATGTTTAGAGATACTATTTCATCTTTCTGAACCAGGGAAAAGAAATATCTCATGCAGTTACTGGACTGTCAGCTCTGAAAGACATCAAAGTTGGGAAGGAGAGGCTGTTTCCTAAAGGTTATTGCCAGTTGCATCTGCTTGTTCATTAACACTGTAAGGCTCAAGAAACTTTTCCTGCTTCACCTAGTCAGCCAGGCCTCTAGAACTCATGCCAAGAGACATCTTGGATTCTGCATTTTGTATAATGGAATCAGAGGGCTATTGGCAGTTAAAATACAATCAAATTTATTGTTTCAGATAGAAAAATTATACAGAAATTTTGAAAACTGACTGATTTCTCCCCTTTCTCTATAGAATATATACTGGGCTAGGTTATTCCTACTTATAAACACTCATTGCCCATCTCCCATTGGAGTGTGGCTGCTGTAGAGGAAAGCACTTGCCATTCTGGCTGAAAGCTGGGTCATGAAATAAATACCTCTAAAGGCTTAAACAAATGCTGGGTGCACAATTTTTGCGACTTACTACACAAACACTCTTTGATGCTTGGATGCACTATAGCATGTTGGTCCACAACCAGATACACCTTTAACAAGTAATGTGTGGGTTCAATCTGTCCATCAGCAGAGTTCTCATCCACCACCCTGGGAAGAGCTGGTGTCACAGACAAAGCAACATCACACGTGTCCTCCTTCACTACCTCTTAACTGCAAAAGTCTCCTTGCCTTCTCTCAAACACTGTTAAAAAGCTAAGTTTAAGCAGCACAGCAGAGCTTTTTAAAGGAATTAATTTGTGTGGCAGTTGATCTAAGAAACTTTCTCACTGGGATCCAACCAAGCCATTAGTTCTTCCAAAGGTTTGGGTTTACTTCCAGCAATCTAATTTTCCAAGAATTGTGATACGTAATACCTGTGTCCCTCCTTTGCATGTGTTTATTTTTGATCAAACTGTGCCCCCTAACAATGGTCCTGGAAGAGGTTCCATATGGATGCTGAATGTGAGAAATCAGGCAGCAGCACAGTGTCTGTGTGAAACTAAGTCACATAACTTTTTCACACTGGCCTGACGAAGTGTGGCCTGAGAATTCATAAGGAGGAATCCAAACAGTCCTTGGAGAGGGAAAACAACCTTTGCAGGTGGTGTTTGTCACCTTGTTGTTTACTTGTAAGAAACAGTCAAAGGGTGTTGTTCCTAACTGTCCAATGATGGTGATGTGTTAGTTTCATGACCAATGAAAGCTTTACCTTTTCAGACCTGCTCGGAAATATCTATAAAATACAATCTGGAAGAATAAGATTTGCTCTCTTTGGCAACTAAGGTTAAAGAATCTGTGTCGTCACTTCACCAGTGTGTCAGTTCCAGTGCCTTTTTTTTAATACTGAATATGTCAATGAACTGGACCCTAGATCATGTGTAGCCATAATTGTCCCCATGGTGATCAACTGCCTTACCCCTCCAACAGGATCATGACTCCAATGCATTGTCAAGTGGTTGGTTAGTAGAAATCAGGACTTGTACTTAAAAGTAGGTACAGCATTTGAATAATCCCAGTGAGTTTTAAATTATCAGTTCATCTCTTCAAAGTTCCAGTCAGTTCCAGTGTGTGATAGTTTTATAAGAAAGCAATAGATAATATTAGAGGCAAACCCCTGCCACCTCTGTCTGGTTCTGGCTGTGGTATAGTTCATTTTCTTCATAGTAGCTAATGTTTTGGTTTTGTGCTAGAAACTGCTGCTAAGACAGGGATGTTTTTGTTATTGCTGAGCAGTGCTGCTCCCTACATCATCTTATCACCAAATAGGCTGGGAGTGCACAAGAAGTTGAGAGGGGACACTGCTGGGACAGCTGACCTCTGCTGACCAAAGGGATGCTCTAATGTGGCATCATGCTCAGCATATAAACTAGGGGAAAATTGCTCAGGCACTCTCTGGGCATCACTTGCTTGATGGTGAGTGATTGTTTTTAATTGCCAAACTTGTCTTTCATGGGGTTTATTTATCTTTTTTGTTGTAGTTATTTTATATTTTTATCATTATTGTTATTTTATATAAACATAATAACTATTGTTATTATTTTATTTCAATTATTAAATTCTTCTTATCTCATCCCACAAGTTTTCTCCCTTTCACCCTTTCAATCGTCTTTCCCCCACCATCATGCTGGAAGGAGTGAACAAGCAGCTGTGTGCTGCTTGGTTGCCTGCTGGAGTTAAACCATGACAACCATAAAAAAAAAAAAGAGAAAAATGAAAGGTGAGGGAAGGGAACAAACATGTATCTGACTTGAACTCATTATACAATATGATATTGCAAACATTTTTTTTATTTAGTCAGAGAAAAAGCAGTATTTCCGTCAGACTGCTGATCATTGCTTTAATGCTTTTGTGCTTAACCTAGGATTTTCTTTTCCAAACTGCTTTGCTGGCAAAATAAATGCCAGTAGGAAATGATAGGACAGTTTAAAGAAATGTTTTTTCATAGGGCACATTGCTGATTGCTGTTTTGTTATTCTCCTATGGCAGGGCACCAAATCTTAAGAGAAAATACTTTTAATTAAGCAGGAGAGTACACTTCTTGCCTGCTAGAGACAAACCTGACAGAAAGGTTTTTTGTTTAATTTGGGGCCATCTTTCCAGTGCAGAGGAATCCTTTTAAGCCTGTGCAGTAATTGAGAGATGCTCAGGTGCAATGCTGAGAGAAAATGTCATTAAAAAGATTTTCAGGGACGAGTTAGCCCTAGTTCTGACTGGTTATTCAGACAGAGTTTTTCATACAGATGAAAATATAATCACTGTGCTACTGCATGGAGTGATGTGCTGGTGCAGAATTTGGCATCAGATTCAGTAGCAGAGTACACAAACCTCACCCAAGATTCTGGTAGGCACTGTACAGGCTCACAGGTAGATTCCCTGCCACACCCTGCTCACATTTTTTACCTTTGCAGATTGCTTTTCTGTGCATACCAATTTCAATCCATTGCTGTATTTTATTTTTAAATTAAAATCACACATTATAGTTTTGCTATGGGTGTTTTAATACACCACAGAGAGTAGAAATTTGCTTGAATGCCTTTCATTTTGTTAATGCAGAATAGCCAGCTGCCCTTGCCTCTTTGCTTGCAGTGACAGGGAAGTTGTGGCAATAGGATGAACAGCATTTCTCTGCATTATGTATGTGCACACAGGGGCAGTAGCAGCCCTTAAGCAGTGTCTACTGCCTAACAAGCAGTTACTCACTTTTAAAACACTGCTGCAACAGAGAGACAGGCCAAAAGGCTAATTGCTCAGTGGCCAGTGCAATTTTGCCTGTGAGTGTTATGCAAACATCCCCAAACAAGTAATACTGTCTCAACAGTGTAATAGGAATAGTCTCAGCTGTTGCAATGAAGAATAGAATAGTTATAGCACTGGTGCATCAACTCTTGCATTTTAACTGTGGTATAATTGTGATCTTAAATAACAACTACCTTTAAAGTGATATCACAGATGTTATCATGAGGAAAAAGATACATACCTGTGTAACTGTATTGTGATGAGATAAAACGGATTATTTCTTCTTATAAAGAAGAAATATATATATGGAAGGCTGTCCTGATGAATTATTCCATTTGAGTGTTCACTGTGTTTGACAATAAAAAATTGCTGTAAACTGCCAGTCTTCAAATTTTGCACACACTTTGTTTGAATTTTTTGAAATATGTAAAAGCAAATGTAAAATAAGTTTTAAGCTACAATTTGCAATAAACTCACCTTCTTTTAACTAGGCACTGAGCTCCTGAAACTGGTTCCAGGATGAAGGACATTTCTCTCAATTCCTTTTAAATTTTATTTCTGCTAAATTGGAAAAGAGAATAGCAGGACCAATTTGTTTCATAGCATAAACTTTACGTATGCTGGAATTTAATGGTTTGAAGACAGAACTGAGTGCAGCTTCAGGAATATAATCTGATATGCCCTGTTTGCTGAGCCAATGACAGAAAGAGCAGACCTACTGGAAACAAATCAGTTCTAAAAAAAAAAATAAAAGCACAGTATAGTACTTTTGTGATGTGTTCATAAAAATCCTTCCTGAGTTGTCACTGTGATATATATGCTCACATCCATCTTTTTTTGCTGGTTAGCAGAAACAACAATCATTACATAGTACAGAAGTTAAACTAGGGCTTCCTCATATGATAAATAAAACATAATGGGTAGTGAGCAGCAACACTCCCCAGTAATCATATTAGAACAGAAAAGCCTTTGTGTCCCTATCCAGCACTCCTTTGGAAAAGCCCAGATAATAAATTCTTGATTTAATAATAGAATCATTTAGAATGGAAAATACATTTTTGCTTTTTTATTTTAACATAATTTTTAATATCATGGAGTCATTAACCCAACACTGTCAAATACAGCACTAAACCATGTCCCTAGATGCAACATCTACACATCGTTTAAATACCTCGAGGGATGGTGACTCAATCTTTTCCTGATACCTAAGCTAGCCCCTTCGCACACTGACACCACTTCAGGCCATTCCCTTGGTTCTGTCACTGTCACTAGAGAGAAGAGCTCAGTGCCTGCCCCTCCTCTTCCCCTCACGAGGAAGCTGTAACTGCAGTGAGGTCTCCCCTCAGCCTCCTCCAGGCTGAACAGACCTGGTGCCCTCAGCTGCTCCTCATGCTTCCCCTCAAGGCCCTTCACCATCTTTGTGCCCTCCTTTGGACACTCTCTAATGCTTTAATGTCTTTCTTACACTGTGGCACCCAAAACTGCCCCCAGCACTGGAGGTGAGGCTGCCCCAGAGCGGAGCAGAGCAGGACAATCCCCTCCCTTGCCTGGCTGGCCTTGCTGGGCCTGATGCCCCCAGGACAGGGCTGGGCCCCCTGGCTCCTGGGCACTGCTGGCTCATTTCCATTGACCAAGACCCATCCCAGGTGCAAAATCTGGTACTTGTCTTTGTTAAACTTCATGTGGTTTGTGATTGCCCTGATTTTTGGAGGTCTCTCCACAGGGCCTTCCTGCCTTTGAGGGAGTCAGCAGCTCCTCCCAATTTTGTATCATCTGTGAACTTGCTCAATATCTCTTTCTGTGTCCAAGTGGTTTATGAAGATACTGAAGAGCACAGGACCAGGATGGAGTCCTGTGGAACCCCAGTAGTGACAGGTCACCAGTCTGATGTGACCCCGCTCACTGTAACCCTTTGTGTCCAACCCATGAGCCAGCTGCTCACCCATCCCAGGATATGTTTATCCTGCTGTATGTTGGACATTTTGTCCAGCAGTATACTGTGAGAGACACTACTGAAACCTTTACTGAAACCCAAAGAGATTACATCAACTGTCTTCCCTTGATCAACTCAGGGTTAGCCATACTTACTTCTATTTAAATTCCAGTGCAGCATGAAAAATAGAAAATTTGAGCTGAAAATCAGACTTCACAGAACCCTTCTTGACACCTCTCTCATGCAGAAGTTCTTTCTTTTGTAAACGGTTACACATTAAGAAGACGGATCTATCATGGCTAAGTAATTTTTCAGTAACAGGAGTAGAGTAAGCATTAAGTAGATTTAATGGAATGAAATTAATCAATAAAAAATTTGATTTGTTTGCAAAAGAAAACTCCTTCTGGGAGAATAACTTATAAATGTCACTCCATAGTAATAATTTAATTTTCTTTTCTCTCCAAATTACATGTAATAAACACATTTCTTGAGAAAAACTAAAGTGGTTAAATCACTAGGAAATCTATCCCACTAACCTATCTTGGAAAATATGTTTGACTGTTGGAAAATTGTCTGGACATTCTAGATTTTCTCATCATTATGTATATCCATCTATAATGGACTGAAAGATGCCTGAAATTTCACTGGAGTTATCAATAAACTTGATTGCTTTACTATGATATATGTAATCAAAAAGCTTAATCAAATGCTGCCAATGAACACAGAGCCTTTATGATCAAAACCCTATATCACTATCTTTTGTGTTGAGCCAACAATTGCTATTTTTCTCACAAAAAAATTTGAAAAGCCTTCAAATAAATTGGGTAAAAGAAGATAAAATGTTTAAAATAAGAAAAGTCTTATATATATGAAAATAAAAGGATATCTGAGAAAAAGTATTTGTTCAAACTATTCAGCTTATACAGCATAATTATGTATTTCAATGTGGTATCTCATTTATACGCTGCTGTATGCACTCCTGATGTCAAAACAGAAAAAAAATAAGCTTCCAAGTATTCATACAACTGCCTTCCAGTAGGGCAAATGCAATTACACATGTATTTGCAACCTCTGGCTATAAGGAATAGCAGTAGTGATTTGATTTTGAATTCCCCCCCAACCTTGTCTAAGAAGCATAAAGATCTCCTTTTACAGTGATGTAAAAGCTTGGCTAAAATTCAACCCAAAGAAAACCTCAGAATGTTATTCTGAGAGAGAAGTGGGGGTTCTGACCACTGGAAACAGGAGACAATATATTAAAACAAAATCTCACAATGAAAGAGGAAATCAAAGTGAATTGAAAGTCTAGTGTCCTTGGGTAAAATGGAATGTGCTTCTTAGCTGCAAGTAAAATGTCCATGATGTACTTTACCTGCTCTGATAAATCTCAGACTCAGTTTATGTCTTTGCAATACCTGGAGAGAGCATTAAAACAGGAAGGTCCTGAGAGAATTTTGGAGGCATTATTTTTCTTTTATTATTTTATTAGTTTTGAAGTAATAATTTGTAGTTAAAAACAACAAATATATTTATTTAGTTGCACACAAATGAAGCAAAGATTCTGTTTAGGGGTTTGGGGTGTTTTGTTTTTTTTTTATGGGTGGAGAAATATTTTTAGTCTGTCATAAAGAACATGTAATTCTGTTGTGAGTATATTACAAGCCCATCCTTTCTCTAGGGCATTAAAGGAGGCATATTTCTTTAAAAAAGAGGATAGCGCTGAAGACAAATCAGTCTTGTGGGGAAATGTCTAGGCTGATTTTTTACCAAGACATGGTGTTGGTATGCAAACATATAGAGACACCGATAGTCCACAGATATGGACTAAGGGCAAGAAGTTTGAGGAGCCAACCTCCAAAACAAATTAGCTGGCACTTTAATGAAAGAGCACTGCTTCTCCATTGGTCAGCTGAGACACCAAAGGACATTCTGTGGCTGATAAAAGAGGTCAAGAGAACAAAACCTCAGGTCCAAAATGCTGTGTGCCACACATTTTAGCTGTAACAAAAAAAATCCTGGGATATTTTAGAGAGATACAGCTTTCAACAAATGGCTCATTAGGGCAGGGCTTTTTGTCCTCTGTGTTCCAGAATGTCAAGCAGAGGAATTAATTAGCAGAAAGCCTTTAAGTTACATGACTGTTTCTCCAGGAGCAACAGTGGGAGAATTTAGGTCCCTAATGTATCACAGAGTCTTTGTTATGAAGGCTTCAGATGGAGACTTTAACTCTTATGAAGCATGAGGTTTTATGCTAATTAATTTGAAGAAAAGGTCAAGTTCATGTTAATAACCAAATTGAACTGGTGCCTCTGCATAAAGGTCACTGGAAAGGATTATGATTATACACAGTTTTAGTGTCGGAACTACCAGCTTCATCATGGCTTTGCAGCTCTTCAGCAGTGTTTCTTCAAGAGCTGCAAGAATTTTACAAAGCTGCAAGAGTCTGAGAAAAGTTTTGCAAATTGAAAAAATTATGTATTAGAATAACTGAGGAACATCTCTTCTGGGAAATCATATAAGAAGATTGTTTTATATAGTCAGGTTACCACCACAATATTTATTCTACTACACTCATAAAAGCCCTTGTCTTTAAAACCTGCAATGTGCCATGTCTTCTGCAGCTATTCTCACAGGCCAGCATATTCAGTAACCTCCAGCATTTTAATTTGTCTAAATTTTAATTAGATAGATATAAGTTTTCCTGCTTTGGAAAACAGGGGGAAAAGGGATGGGAATGTCTATTATTGTATGAAAAAGCAATTTCCATTGCTAGTAATCTTTCAAAACCCCATTCCTATTATTTGTGATGCTTGTATTTGAACAAGGTCTTTATCTTTCCCCTTACAGCTCTTATATAGATGGAATTATTTATTTTCCTATTCAATTGCCTATTTCTACCAACAGTATCTATAATTCAACCTGATTTCCCTTGCATGGTTAGTTTTTTTAAAACTCGGGAAAACAGATGCTCCTTCAAATGTAGAAAAGCAGAACAAAATATTTTGAAAAACTAACTGGTCATTTTGAAAAAAGTGAAATGTTTGCCAACATTCAAAAATTGGTAAAAGGACCCCAGAGAGACCTGGCAGGAAACAATCCTCACAGTAGGTCCACAGGCTTCTCCTGGCTTGGGCTGAACACAATGTCAAGAACATGCAATGACAGATGGACAGAAAGGTTCCTAGACTTCAGAGGAGGCAAGCAGGACCAGGATAACCAGGTGTGCCTGCTAGCTGTCCCTCTCTTTGTGCCCGCCTTCAGAGACACTGCACCACGGGTGGGGTTTTTTCCCATCCATGCTTTCTACCTTTCTTCTACCCAACAGCTCACTGAGGGCATCAAACAAGCAGATTCAATGGCAAGAAATCCAGTGGTGTGAGGTTTGTGGCAGGCACTTTTCCGGGACAGGTGCTCCTGGTGAGGTACATACCCACTTTGCCTTCAATGATGCCCTAAAAACCACTTGGTCCTTTCTTTTCTGTAGGTTATGAGGAAGATATTCTCATAATATCTCCCCTAGCCTTCACCTCCATGCCCTAGAAAAATAGAGGTAGGAAGACAAAGAGCTTTATTGCTTATTCTCTTTTAAGGGAATATAAAAATCCTCTGTAGAGGAGTGAACTGTGAACAAAGAGCAGGGAGAATTAAGCTGGGAGAACTCAATTGTTTGATGCTAATTTTAATATAGCCATAAGGACATAGAGAGGAGAGTATAGGGAAAGGCAGAGGGGACAAAAATGGAAGAGACAAGAAGAAGAAAAGGACCATGTATAAGTCAGAGATTTGAAACAAAACAAAACAAAAAACCAAAACAAAACAAAGCAAACATTTAAAAAATAGAGGAATCAATAGAAGGAAAAAGGAAATGTACACACACAGTAAAAAACCCCACACATTGAAAATATGGAGTAAAATATCTCTTTTGAATATAGTATGGAAACAAAGAAAGAAAGAAAAGCTGAGTAGGGCAGGAAAACCACTTTACTACCACAAGCTGCATACCTCACAAATAAGTGTTGAAATGTTCTGCATCTGTCATGCCACATGGATGATGGGTTAAGCACCCCATGAACTTTCATATATTTGACTGCTCTTTGGATCACTCACTGTGTAATTTTGCTTGGAAGACACTACATTGTCAAACATTTATAGCAAAACCTTCCCTGAGAGCAAATCAGATATTATACCCAAACCTATCTGACATTTGGCTGTTCTCTCCAAAATAAAACTTACCAACAATTTATTACCTTTTTGCCATTAAATTTTGATAGATATGTTTGCAAATACCCACTGATGGAGGTTAGCTGCAATGTTAGAAACAAGGGTGCAGGACAGCGTTCACACTCATAAAAGCAAACATTTTGGAGAAAACTTAAAACAAGAGCCAAAAAAATATAATAAATAGTTGAACTGCAGCTAAATCCCAATTTCAGAGAATAATGGTTCCATTATTTCTCTATAAAAGTTCTTTGTTTTGAAGACAATAAGTTTTGAAGGAGTAAGGGTTTAGGTTCAGTGATAAAACAGATAATCTTCAGTTGCAGTGAATCTAGGTAATGAGCATAAGGGTGAGGCCCAAGATACCACAGCTCTATAATTCTTCTCCTGAGTGACAGAAAGACTGATTTACTGGCTTAAAGCTGTCAAGAAGAAAGTGATGGATCTAGGCTCATGTCCAATACCTCCTTAATAGCCCAAGTGGAGTGTTAAAGCTACATTTGCTGTCATTGAGGAATTTCCTGCCTTTGTGGAAAGCAGTTGCCCTGAGAGGAAGACCTACTTCATCCAATGGCAGATGAAAAAAGGGGTAAAAGCCAGGGGAATATTAGTCTCTGACTTTGAAAGTACAATGGCATGTGAAGAAAAGTTCAGACAGGTCTTCTTACAATGCTTCACATGTGGAAAGAGCAAGTAATTATTGGAAATATGCTGTTAACGTGAACCACAAGCTAGTAGCTTAAGCACTGTTTAAGCTCCTTCATCCCAAAACAGATGGGGTCAAAATATGTGCTAGGCTGTTCTCTGAAGTCCATTTCCAAACTAGATTTTTCTCATTTCCTAACAAAGTATCTTTCTTGGGCTAGTCCAGTCCTACATCACTCTTGACATCAGGACTAGATCCAAGAGGGATGGCACATATGCAGGACTGAGTTTGCACTCCTGGAAATATTCTGCTGCTTACATATTTTGTGACACTAAAATTTCCTGAGCACCAGAAAGTCCTGCTCTCAAGCATTCACAGAAATATCCCAGCAATAAGGGGACAGCTGAGATTGCTTAGGCCCAGAGCATAGACAGCACTTACTTTTGCTGCTTTGATTTAGCAGGTAGTTCCAGGGGATGCCTGCAGACCTGGGATCTGTACAAAATCCAAGTCCTTCAAATATGCTTTTTTTTATTTCCCAGCTGAGTTCTCTAACCACTAGTTACATTCTCTTTTCACTTGCTCATGCCTGGAAGGAAAAGCTGCAGGCACCAATAATTAGGAGAGGGATCTGTACTGCAGGAAATGCTGTCTGATGCTCTTACCTCAGGAATCAAATTTAAGATACATACACAGGATTTGCACTTTCTGCCAGGTAGAATGTTTATTATGTTTATTATGCATTCTTGCAACACCTAAAAATACAGCAAGGCAGTGCCTAACTCGTGACTGTGTGTGTTCCATTTTCTCTACTGGCTGCATGCCCCTTACACTTTTCAATACATTAAGCTGTTCCTCTGGGCCAATAATGACATGGGAAAATGTGAAACTATGAAGATAATGCATTAAGCCCCTAATTGCTGAGAAAGTAAGAAAGGAAAAGAATTGATGGGTGTAGAAGAGGTAGGCTGAAATCTAATTAGTCCCTCTTCCAAGACAGCAACATATTTCTTTACAACCAGATCACGTTCTAGGAGTTATGTTCAACAGTTGTGCTAATCTGCTCTCTGGAGAGGATCCCAATGGTAGCTCCTCTACAGCAGCTCAGTACCCCACACAGATAACTGCTAATCCTCCTCCAGTGTTTGATGCTCAACACAGGACTCAATATCAGAAGAAATCACTGGTATTATTGACCAATTTTGCTTATAACCTGCCATAAAGGTATAAGACATAGGTCTTGAAGTCCAAATATTCATTACTCCCCAAAAAAAAAGCTGTCTTCCTTACTCCCATAAACACCAATGACTTTCTTTTAATAGAAGCAAATATATCTTGCTTTTTAATGATTATTTTTAAATTCTGAAAAGACGTATATTAAATTCATTTTGGGGAGGGGGATTCATTTTTGGTTCTATTCTTAGCCAATGGAAACTTCAGGGTAAGAAAAGCAATGTTATCTGGGAATTTTTTTCTTTCTTCAAACTTACATAATTAGCATCAGTTTTATCATTCTCCATTTTAGTTTCCAGAGAAGGAATAACATTATCAGACATACAAACCAATTTGGAGACTCAGAAGCTCTGCTTACCAGGATGGGGCATTTGCCTGTCAGGAGCTAGACTCACACAAATGCATTTGTTTAACAGGCAGAAGTGAAACTCTCATGAAACACCTGTAACTTTTACTCACCTTCTGCCCATGGGTTTCACATCTTGAGACTAGGAAGTCCTGCAAAAGAATGATTTCAGACTGATGAAGGTTCAGACAGGGAAAAAAAAAAGTTGATTTCTTGTGTTATTCCAAAGAGTGACTGAAATATCAGCACTTTTTCACAAGTTTGTCCATACTAGGCTTTAACCCCATGCTTTCTTTCAAAGACTATCAAGTACATAATAGTCCCCCTGAGGTTTCACCAGACTTCTAATAAAATTCACATCTGTGTATTACTGTGAAAGGAAGACTGAATAGAGGTGTGTAAATTCTAAGGTATCATCTTGAGTCCGAGATAATTCTGTATATTTTGTACAAAGTAAAACAGGATTGGAGATTTTGGAAGATCATTTTTTTCACAACCTGAACTTGATCACAGGGGATGGTCTAGCCATTGTACCATGGCAAACTGAGAAACTTCGGTTTAAGAGCCTGAAGACACAGTGGTTCATGAAAGCCAGGCTGTGCTTGTTCACTTCAGCAACCACAGCAGAATCAATCAAGCGACCCTGGGTCAGGTCTGCTCAGACTTTATATGACCCCAAAAACCTTCATCTCAATAAGAAGGCAGTTGTGTCTATATGAATTTAGACAACTTTATTGTTTGCATCAGTGTTCAAAACTGAGTTGTAATACAGCATTCAACAGAGAAAACAGTTTCATGTGGAGTCATGCATAGAGGGTCACAACCAAATAATTCAGAATACTTTTATCCACTGCTGATGCAAATAGTTATTAATTAACAAGGTAAAAAAAAGACGATGATATCATCTGATTTAGCAAAGATGTTTTCTTCTCAAGAAAGAGGAAAAATATTTATTCTGCTTCAAAAGAAACTCCAGATTATCACCAAGTAAAGGAGAAGTAAAGTTGGCTTCTGGAAGATTATATCTGTCCAGAACTGATCAAGGGCTTCAAGGGGAACATTAACTAACAAGCTCAGCTAGTACAGAGTCCTCACTTATGAATGTAATTTGAAGCAAGTGGCAGGAGCAAGAAAAAAGAAACTTCTGACAGCCATCTCAGAGAAAGCTTACAACAGGTCAGCTGAATAAGGAAGAGAGACAGAGGGAGCTTTCCAATTAAGTCTTACTATAAGTAGATCAAGGTAGGTTTTTCTTCTGTTTCTTTATCCATGTCATTTTTAAACATAAGAGACTGTTGTGTATTTTGAGTGGTGTAAAAAAAATACTGAACTTGACTGGAGCAAGGAGTGATTTTGAGGTAGGTAGATAATGACAAGTCACTTTGCCATTAGGAATATTGCTGGTGATGCAAACCTATAAAGTTTGGTTCCAGTACTCCTTATCAAGTGTCCCAGCTTCCCATAATCTGTCCTTTATTGTACTCAAAGTGTAGCAGAGGAGCATCCATGAAAGCTGGCTAAGCTGAATGGAGATCTAAATGGTTGGAGAGGGAAAACTATTTTCCATTCCCTGAAATGGCTCAATGTATGTAGGAGGCAGCATACTTGAACCCCAGGGACAATAATCTGTATAAAGACATTAAGAAGGCCAAGGCAAAGTCACAAGTGTGGCATACAATGATCCAAGCTGTTGCCTCTATTTCTGGCACAGTCCAAGCCCAGGCCAGGCCTCCAGATGATATTTGGGCACCGTCCCAGATGAGCCTGAGGCCAGAATGGTGCCTGACATGTTGAAGGGTATCCATGTAGCTGGATCCAGCAGGTCTAAACTCCTACTTCATATCAGATGGATGAGCCTTTCATTCTAGAGGTGAGCTGTTCTGTCGCTTTGAAAATTTAGAAACTGCAACTTCTGAATAGAAAAAAATGAACCCTGTCCTACAGTGCAAGACATGTTAATCTTTTTCTATTCTTACAGGTTTAACTATTGAATTCCTAAGAACACACTCTGACCACATAAATCTAGTAGAATATTTTAAAATTACTTACAGCATCACAATTGTAACAAGCAGCTCAGAATCATTTTGGGGTTTCCATCAGTAGGATTATAATTTTTTTTTAAACACTACTTAAGCTTAAATTGCTTTCATGAATCCTGGACCTGAATTATAATGGACAACTAGCAATCATCTGCCTGTATTGTTTTCAAACTAGAGTCCACATGGGACCCATTATCTCTGCACACTGGAAGAAGCAAAGCCTCCCTTGAACTTTCACAACATACAGTTTTGCTTCAGATAAACCAGAACAGTTTGCCCTTTTTTGTGTACTTGTTTCAGTAAGTTTTCTGTGATGTCACCACACAGTGCCAAATTGGCAGCATCAGGTGACCTGCTGAGCTAATATGGATTTGGATCAACACAAATGTTCTTTGGATCAAACAAAATTTCACAGCTGGGATTAGCTCTCTCTGTTTAAGACAAATGTGTTATTTTGGGTGGATCACTGTAATTTAATTCTATGGCTAATGGAGGACAAGGTTATTATGGGTTATCACGGCTCTTTCATAGCCACTACAGCACAAATACTTTTTCCCTTTTCTTGATATAATATTTTACTAACTCCAAAGACTTATTTGAAATTTACTTCTATTGGCATCAACCATGTTTTGTATTTGATGCACATGGACAGTGTTCACAGTTGTTTCAAAGAAGCAGTACAGAAGCCTCTCTATTACTTGCTGTCAAAAAAATCTATATTTACCACTTTCCTATAACACTCTCATCAGTATGTGTCACCTCCAAGTAGTCAAAATGGGCATTGGCTACAGTCCACAGAGAGTTAAGGTAAAATCATGCTGAAGTTTCTGCAACTTTCAGGAATCTTCTTGCTCTCCCTACAATAATATCACTTCTCTTTTTAAAAACTCTGATGTCAGCTCTTAGTGCAGCAGATAATTGAACTGAAGATTTCTTCATGAGATATGAACATTAATTTTGACTTTGTAAAGGAGCAGCTCTTTAGTTAGCTCTTTAGGTTAGTTTAAAAAATGCTGGGTAAGTAGCAGAGAATCTTCATCTACTGTCTCATAAATCTATCAGGCATTTTCTTGTGTGATTAAAATGAAACTTCCCCAGCTGCTCCTAACATTGCCTAAACTAAGGACAATGCTGAGGAGAAAACAGAGCTGTAAATGATAGGAAGCCAGGATGGAGGGTCAACTGAAACCCAAGTGTCCCTAGGTCAGCTCATTTTTCATAATGTGTGAAAAGGACTGGCTTTACCAGGAGTTAGTAGTGGACCTCATTTATTTTCTACATTTGTTCCTTAGAGCAGTGTAGTGGGTTGATGCTGGCTAGATGCCACATACTCACAAAAACTTCTCTATCACTCCCCTTCACAGATGGACATGGGTTAGAAAATATAATGAAGGGTTCATGAGTTGAGGTAAGGATCAGGAGAGATCGCTCACCAAATACCATCGTTGACAAAACAGAGAGAATTACAGATATTAATTGAATTATTACTAAGAAAATTAGAGTAGGGTAATGAGAAGTAAAAAAAACCTTCTAAACAACTTCCCCTCACCCCTCCTTCCTTCTCAGCTCTACCTCCTCCCACAGTGGTGCAGAGAGATAGGGAATGAGGTTATGGTTGGTTCATCACAGGTCGTTTCTCACACTCTACAGGGAGAGAAGTCTTTCCCCTGCTCCACC
>NC_031770.1:81322651-81361327 GCF_001522545.3 Parus major | reverse complement strand
CCTCACCATGGGCTGCACCAGGGGCTGCAGGGGAATCCCAGCTCCAGCACCTGGGGCACCTCCTGCACTCCTTTCCACTGACCTGGGGGTCTGCAGAGTGATCCCTCCCACATGTTCTCTCTCCTCTCTTCTCTGGCCACAATTACAATTGTGCGATAACATTTTTCCCTTTCTCCTTAAATCTGTTACCACAGAGGTGTTACCACCCTTTCTAATTGACCCAGCCTTGACCAGTGGCACTTCCACCTTTGGAACTGCCAGGGATTGGCTCTGCTGGACATGGAGGAAGCTTCCAGCAGCTTCTCAGTAAAGCCACCCCCGTAGCCACCTGCTACCAAAGCTTGGCCATGCAGATCCAATACAAGTAGAGAAAGAATTCTCAAAAGGGACTGTACTCCAGCAGCATGTGTGCACAAAGGTGGGATGGAACAGCACCATCTGTCTGAAAAGAGGATATTCCATTGCCTATTGAAAATAATCTGTGTACTGCTGACAAAGCATTAGGACTGGCATTGCCTGGTAGGACACGGCAAAAGTAATATTATGTGATTAAAATTAATCTGAGTGAGCCAAAACTTCACATGACACAGAAGCAGCTTTATTAGTACATTTTTAAGATAGAAGACTACAAAGTCCTATTTATGGTTTTATACTCAAGAGCTACCCGAAACCATAAGTTTATGAAACAGTAGTGCTGGTGCCCACACCAGCTTTAGAATGGTATTTTTTTTCTGTCCCTGGCCTAATTCTTGCTTTTTTTCCAGAGTATTTCTTAAGTTTTAGGCAGTTAAATTTTTTAACTGGTTTGGCCCAATCTGAAAAGCAATAATGCTTGTTAGGGATATTATGCTGCTCTGGAATAACAAGTGTGATCAGACTGGCTGGAAGAAGACATGGGCAGAAGTTGTTAAGCTGACACTGCTGCCAAAGCTACCTTAACAGGAAAATACATCTGAATTTGGGAAATTTAGAAGATTTAACCTCAAATAAATTCTCATTTTTTTGTTAACAAGCCTGAGGACAAGACTTGTCAATGACTGTATTTCAGCTGTGGGAAATTGTTTAAAATGCCCTGACAGATAGTTAGTAGGTGTGTTGTCTGTGAGTCAACTAGAAGCATCATCTGTAATCAGTTTTAAATATAGAAACATTTGTGTGCCCTTGCCTGGTCCTTTAAGATCAGGTAAGAGTGATTTCAGGAAACCCAGCAGAAAGACCTGAGCTTCCAGAAGATGGTGATCCAAAGAGCAGAAATGTTTACTCATGTCCCCAGGATCCCATCATGGGCCAGCCTTCCCTCAAACTGTGCGAGTCCCTCTCTAAGTCTTCTCCTCCTGTGCAGATTCCTCAGCTGACACCTGCCAGAAGAGGCTCCTTCATCCTCATCAGGCTATGGGAAATGCCAGAACTGCCCTCAAAATCATAACAGATGGTTTCTGTGCAAGTAAAGACTACTGACACTTGAATGTCATTGTACTGATCTGCATGTCCCATCCTGCTGCTCAAAATGCATCTAAAAACATTTCCCTCCGTACCCTCAGACAGATGATGTGCATCCTATGTCTGTGGGGCATATATTTTTTTACTTGTTTTCAGTTTTAAAATATATAAAGTTATAAAATATATAAAGTGGTAAAGTAAGAATTAACATCAAATATTTAATCTTTTAAAAATATTTAATCTCAATCTTTTACAATTAGCCAATTCAGCAAAGAAAAGGATGGTAGAAAAACAGGGTTTGCATGCCAGCAATTTATCTGCATAATAGATGCTTGTAGGGAAATAAGAACAGGTGACTGGCTTATCTTCTGCTCAAAGCAACAATCTCTTCCAAAGATACAGACACTTAATATTCAGGCACTCCATTCTCTTTGCTTTATTGAGACCTCCACTACAGTGTGAACCACGCCCCAAATGGCTTTCCCCCAGCCTTCTGAGGAACAAGAGGAAGGGACAAACAGAGAAGCAGTGAGAGTTCCTGCTGAAAGCAGTGATGCTGATGGCAAAAGAACTGTCTGTACTTAGTGTTTACTGTAAGGAAGACTGGACTGTGCCCAGAAAAAAAGTAAAGGAGCAATATAAAATGGAGAGAAAAGATTCTAGCATTCTTGCTTTCTAAATATTTAAAGTATAACGAGTCACAAGACAAAGCAAAATATTAAATCCAAGTAAAAAGACACAGAACTACTTTAGATGTTTAATCAAATGTGAATAGTGTCTGTGTAACCCTGTAAATGCCTAAAGCCTCAAGTATGCTTTTTTTTTCTTTACATGTTCTTCTGAGTTCTGCTTTTTGTACCTTCTGCTCCAAGTTTACTCTACACCTACAACTACATGGCTATGGACACAAGGTCACTTTCTGTCTCAGTCCTGGAGGGTGCTGGGTCAACCCCTCACAACACATATGGGACCACTTCTTTTGGAAACCTGGGAGTTCTGGGAGTTGCTTGGACTTACCCAGTAAATGAGAGGCCTGAGTTAAATGATCTCTGCAGCTTGAGGGAATTGAAGATACTCAAGTTTCAAAGTTATTGCATTGCTACAAAGAGCAGAGAAGGGAGGCTGCATGAATAGGCAGAGGAAGTATATATGCAGACACCATAATGCAATCCCAGAGTAAGTCTGCGGTCTGGAAAAAATTATAGGGGACACAAGATGGATTTATCATCTTAAATGGGATTTATCATGTTATTCTAAAAGCATGTTAACTTGTCTGTCAGCCTTCCATATAAAACCTAGCTTGTGTGCTGTCAACCCAGAGTGAGGGCATGTGACAGCATTGTTCTGTATTCAACCCTTTTCATACTTGTTTGATTTTATTCTTTTCTGCCATACCCCCTTCATTCAGTGTCTTTTTTTTTTTTTTTTTACAAGCTCAAGAATTCTAAACCCATCTAATCTTCTTTGACATGGGAATGAGACACTGGGAATCTGTCCTTCATGAACTTGTACTCCTATGAAGATTTTCTAGTTCTAAAACTTTTTTCTAAAGAATGATGACAGATAAATGCAATATTCAAGCAGTAGAAGGAGTTATGGATTTGTACTTTGGCTGCTACTGTAATGACACTTTTTTGATTTGTTCTCCAATCTGATTCTATAATTGCATTTGTTTTTGACTGACATTGAATAACAAGTTCATCCATACAGTTTTCACAATACTGTCTGTAGTGGTGACTTGCTGAGTGATAATAATTTCCTTTGAGCTCTCTGCTGTGTGTTGGTGTAGGAGAGATTATTTCTGCTATTGTCACTAACTGGTGTTCATCAACACAGAACAGCACCAGATCTCAGCTCACCCCAGCAGCCTGTTCCCAGAGCAGTTCCTGCAGCACTCTGGTAATTCCAGTTTACTACAGGAGTTCTCTAAGTTCAGAAAACCTCCCTGCCCACTCCCTTTTCAGACCACTAATGGATGCTGACCAGCAAAGTCATCCTACCTCACTGTAAAATGTCTTACCATTCCTATGTAGTCTCCTCTATTTTTTCATCAATGATAATCCACATATGGAACTTTCTACTTATACTATGGCAGCTTATTTTCTATGTTTTGTAACAGACCTACTCAAACTCTTTTAGAAATGCTGTACACATCATATCAAACAGTTTACTGTTATCAATGTGTTCACTGACTTTTAAAGAGAATTACAGACATGTGAGGCATAACTGCTGCCAGAAAATACTCATTTTCCCCATCGTATCATTTTCACCAACACGTGTCTTAATCCTGTTCTTTATCATAGTTTGCACAAGTTTGCTCAATATAGCAGTCAGACTAAACTGTTGTTTCCTATATCTCACCATCAATTTGGGTGTCATGTTTGATAATTGACATTTCTCAGGTACCTTGGATGACTTAAACCATTAGCAGGTCATGGTCACTTGGCAGTTGCACACACAGGATCCCTCAGAACTCTTGGGCAAACACCCTTGGGTCTCATATATTGGTTCATATTATTTTCATAGGTCACTTATAGCTTGACTTTTTATGTAACAATATGAGAATTCTTCATGCTAGTTAAGAGGGTTATTAATTCTGAACAAGGAATAAACACAAGATTTTGTTTGATGGAGTTGTGGCTGCTGCTAGAGCTGCTCTGTAGAGTGACCATCAGGAATATTAAAAGACTATCAAGAAATCAGGTAGTATTTCATGGCAGTATAATAATGAGTGATACAGGTGAGGTACATGTCTTGAACACCCAAGGAGGGAAAATCCTGTGCTTTTCTAAAACACATAGCTACTCCCAGCACTTAAAGTTGTAAGAGATTAACTTCTGAGGAGTTATTTTTAGCATCTAATAAGATGGTGCTTAGATTAAGAAACCTGATATCCTATTTCATTATCTAGTAATAAATCAAGTTTCACACATCTTCTTCTCATTAGCCTTTCATACCACACATCTGCCAGACTCCTCAGGCTGTTCACACCAACAGGGATTCTACCCACTTAAAAAAATACCATGCAGACACATACTGACTGGACTGCCATGGTTCTGATGGTCTTTAGTGTTTTAACATGAGTTCAGCCTAGAGCTTTATCCAAATAAATTGACAATGTCCTGCAGCTTTTTCTGAAAGATATATCAGAGCAACCCTCCACATCTGATTTTGCCTGAACAGGAAATCCACCAGAATCAGAGTATTATCACAGATAAAAGAAACAAGGCTAAGGCTCAACAGAGGAGATCTGTGTAAGAGGGGAATAGCTATAAATGCCTAAAGTTTGTTCTGGGCCTTTACAAAAATATACACTGAATATTTATATCCTTAATTGATTTAATATAAAAAAGTTATCAATTTTTAAAGGTTCATTAAAACATCACTGGATATATATTATTTCCAATGATAGATAGTATGAACATATTTTTATATCATTATGTACCTTATATTTCTGTGAAAGACAGAAATGTTTACTTCTGAAAAAGAAAAGGACTTCAAATCTCATTTTTACCTTTCCCCCTCCTCTTCATGATAAAGGGGCTACTGGTATTTGTACACTAGAAATACATTAAAAAATGAATTGTTTGATGAGAGCCTGTAAGAGTAAAACAAATAAATCTGAAAGAGCTACAGATGTGGGGGCAGGTTATTAGATTGACTCATGGAAGCAGTCTGCTCTGACAGCCGTGTAATGTCCTCTGTGTTTCATTTTTCTCTACTCACATCGGTGACTCTTTCTTGGCTAAATGTTTTTGCTTAGTGTAAAATCTTTTTACAAATTCTCAGTGTCCTAAATGAGGGGTTGTGGGATTTCCAAAAAGCCCTCAGTGTTGCCCAAACCCTGCTCTGGGAAAGTTGAGTATGCTTAGTGCTTCAAGAGTCATGAGACTAAAAAATACTGAAGAGCTTACCAGAAGGGGGATATTGGTAACACACTTCTGGGGAGTAACCAGGGTGTAGGGCAAATGGCTGGAACTAACTTCAGGAATTTTTGCCTAGCAGTTGAATTTATTTTCCCCATTATGTTCTGAATTGTTTCATATAATGCATAGTAATTTTACTCAATTTATAGTAGAAGGACATTATGCAAATAATTCAAATATTGCTGGTCTCCAGTGTCTCACTTAAAGACAGGTGTTGTTCCAGGAGCTGCTCGTGGTCTGCAGCCTTGTTAGATGCAGGCCCATAGCCAGGTTGTATGACAGAATCATGAGACTCTCCAGCTAAAGAGGAGGAAAAGAAAAAATCTCCTGTAAATTACCTTTCTCACCTCTCAGTTCTTGTGAAATGGAAGTGGCAGTGGCTGTTGTTTCCATATCAGATTCTTCCAGCCAGGAGCAGAGGGCACCTTTGAGCAGTATCACTGTTCAAGGTCACAGGAGGAACAGAGCCTGCATATAGGTACTCCCAGCTCAGACTTCCTTCTGGCTCCTGGCCACCAACTCATAGAGATTGAGAGCCCTACTGTACTGGCACTGTGGTTTGTGAAGTGAAGGAAGAGTGAGGGGGCAGAAAGGTCTTTGCTCATCCTAGCAGAGCAAGAAAATGTGAGATGCAGCACAGGTTTCGATGGGTTACATGACTTTAAAGAGATAGGTATGTAAATTATTCTGTCACCATGCAACAGTAAACAGAGTGGTTTTGGGTTGCAAGTTCAGCATGCTTTGGCTAATGGGGACAACAGCCATTTAGTCTTTACAAACCCTTTTTTTTTTTAATACAAAGGAAAATGACAGAGTTAAAGCATTTTAAATGTAAGTTATGAAATAATTTATTTTAGCTGTATTTTAAACATCTTTTCCATTCCTCTATAAGGGCAGAAAGCTGTTGAGTGACAATCTCTTGTAGGCTGAAGTGATCTGTAGCCACTCTATGTCCAGGGAACCTTCAGTAATTGGATGTGCTGTGGAAATTGCTGCTATTTCAAAATCAGGTCTGCTTCCAAGAAGATGAAACAAAAATACAAAAAATTATAAAGGAGAATGGAGGGAGAGAATAGGGAAGGGATGGAGAGAAGAAGGGAGGGAAAAAGAAATAACAGCACAGCAAAACCTGCATCTCTGCCACTGTGTGGAGTAGCTCATTGCTGCAGAAAATATGGTTGCAGCATCATCTTATCAGCAGCCTCAGAACCTGACACTTAACCTGGCATGCCCAAGTCAGGCTAGGCCAGAGTTTTATTAGCATCTTTGATCATGCATAGCTCATGGCTATGTAGAAATAGTTTCAGATTTGACTAGCTAAAAGATAGACAAGGAAAGAAGAAATCATAAAGGAAAGCAGAAGGGAGAAAGTGGTAACATAAGTCCCAGTCTCATATGCAGTACTTCACTGAGGCAAGACAGGTGGTGATGGGCTCAGGTCACATTTCTCTGACTTGAGTTTGCCAAGAGGCATCTTATTCGATAAAGTTATATAGTGTCACAGCTTTTGACTTTGTCCCAAGGTCATGAGAGTTGTGAGGATCTGTAACAGTGAAATTTGCTTTTTAAGGCCAGGAGATATTCTCAAAAAATTCCCTTTTCCCTTTTACCTTCATTCAGCTTTTCAGATGTTGGCTAACTTGCTGTACCAAATAGATACAATTATCCACCAGACTGCTCTTGCCAGACCTGACTGCATGAGCTGTAAGATTCTAACAGGTTGTGCAGAGCTCTTATGCTCTGGAGATGCAACTAGTATTATCAATGCTACCAATGCAATAAAAGAGTAATTCAATAAAACAGTCAAATATAGAGTGCTGTGATGTCAAGTGTCAGATTTATTAACCTAATGTAAGAAACTACCATTGTTAGCACCTTTTAGTTCATGCTGAGTGACTGACCTAAATTAAAGGATTCAGAGCTTTCTGAATTATTATTGTTCAAGTCCATCTGGCAACTCCTTCTGAGCACCAGTGAAAGTAAATCTCTCTTCAGACCTGGTTTAAGCACAAAACATTAATGGGGTATTCAAGATACAATCATCAGTGAAATAACTGTTTCAGTCAGGGATCTCAGACTGCCTTCCTGGGAATCAAAATCTTGGCTGCATGCATGGGTGACTTCTGCTCAACTATCCCTAGTCCTTACCTTAGGTCTTTTTTACTTCTGAAACCAAATACTACAACCAAATGAAAAAAATTGCCAAGTTTCATCCTTACATGGCCCGAACACAGGTGCCAATCAAGAAGTTCATACTCCAGAGATATGGAGAGTTTAACCCACACAATCCTACAAGCTGTGTACTGTCCAGTTTCAACACATACAATCCTAAGTGTTAAGATGTCTCTTTTAGAAAAGAAGAGAGGAAAAAGATGACCAAGCTGAGCTGTTTTGTATTGTATAACCTATTAAAATCCATCTATAAAAATCTATCAGGATCCATAATTCAGAGTCCACCTTTCTACATTGGGACAAACAAATAACCACCACTTGCATGTATGACATTGTTTTAAAGAAGAAAGAAGGTGAAGAAGAAGAAGTCTTATTTACCCTTGTTATCCCTTCTGTCAAACAATGGGTTTTATCAATGCTGCCACTGCAGATGAACAAGGGCTAAGATACGAGGTACTTTGGCTGGGTGCACAAGACATTCTGCGCCTGAGGGAGCAGGGTAGCTAGACTGGTGTTGGGTGCTGAAAGGTGAAAGCACTGCCACAATGAATGCAGCCTCAATCCCAGCTATATTTATGTTGGGAGGGTGAATTCCCCTACTGACTGAACTCCTACCTTTGCAAGTAGGCTTTAGCCTGATAACTATGGAGTGGAGGAACCAAGATGAAGACCTGCACCCTTTTGCTGTGTGCTATAAACGATGTGTTGTAGTTTAGGGCATAGCGGAGCGGAAGATACCGGGATGTAATGGGAAGCTATTAGACCCCCCTCTGTTAGGACAGCTAGGCCTTTTGTAATTAGCCAATAGCACCTAAGTGTGACGTGAGCAGATGGGAGTAACACAATGACCCTAGGTTATAAAATGTCAAATTCCCCTGCAATAAACGCCATTTTTCGCCATCCATCACATTGATGCAGTGGGAGATGGACCGCACGGCTGGGATAGCTGTCTGTGCTGTAGCTGATCGGGGTGCTTATCTTGCTTCAAACCCAACAACGATGCTTCTCAGCTCTTACCTCAAGAACACATCTCTGTAAAATAGGCTGCTTTGCATAAATGCAGTCACTTCCATGAGCCGTCGTCAAAGGAAGGAGATTAAATGTATCACAGCATTTTTACTTGCAGCCAGCTGAAGTGAGTTAGTAAGGTGAACAGGAAGCAGCAAATTAGGTTTTAATGAGTGATACATCTCCTGCTTCTGAGAGGAAAATTTTTCCTGAGAGAAGTAAAAACAACATCACCACAGAGGGAAGAAAACTACAGCTCTCAGCTCTCTTGAGTAAAATCTTTGCTGTACAAGAAATGAGCAGAGAGCACTGGTATGCAGACAGTTGGGGAGTGGAAAAGAATTACAAAACTTACACTCCAAACTCATCTAAAAAAGCATATACATTCAAGCATATAACATTCAAGGGGACAAACTGAAGTCAACCTGAATTTAGGAGAGCTCAAATTATGCAAGACTTTGGAAAATAACACTTGTCTCACTTGATTAGTTTGACAGTACAAAGCCTGAAATTAATTGCTTAGTTAAGAGAAGAAACAAAAACCTGAAAGAGGGGAACAAATTTAATGGAGAAGTAAATCTCTGGACTAGATTTTTGATGTATTAATTTCTTTGTTTAACGCAGAAAAATCTCTGTAGAATCAAACCTCAGCTTAGAAAACAGGGTAGCTTAGAAAAGAGGGTAACATATAAAATGGGGTGTTTCCCATCCCTAAGGTTAAAGAAAATAATAAAAAGAATTTATTTTTTTTAATTTCACTTATAAAAAGATTTTTTAAATTTATAAAATAACATTGCAGAATTATGGAAGAAATGGCCTTATCGAATGACAGCATTTAGGCCTGTATGTCCCAGTTGGTCCATGTGCTATGGGGATGTGAAGCTGGCAGCAACCTGAATGCTTCCCAACCCTTCCCTTGTTGGGAAGTTTTTTATGGTGCTTGTCTTCATCAACCATTGAAGACTGGATTAGCCAATGTGAAGCAATTGCAGAACCACTTGTGGAGAAAGAGCTTGATTTCCTCAATATCATATTTCCTTGTCTTCAACAAGGGACAATTTTTTAGTTGGTTTCAGGCTGTTTCTAGCTCTAATTTGTTTTCCTTGGAGAAAAAATAATGAAAGAGAAAAAAAAAAGATGGAAAAAGTCCCACTTCTGTATAAAATTTAAGTATTATAAATTGAATTTTCAAGAAAGAAGTCAGTAGATAAATTATAATCTCTTTTGAGTACATGTTGAAACATAATTTTTAATGCTTTTTTACTTACTATTCAATTTAAAACAAAAGAAAAATAGATATATCCAAAATACACTGAAGGACATCTCCATCAAATTATGACAGCCAGTATACTTCACATTTTATGTTTTAGCTCAAGTTCAAACTGAATTCCAGATTTGGATCCTTTCCTTAAGTTCAGTATGACAAAGCATTTCCCTTGCAGCATGGGGTATGCCTTCTAAGATCATTTGAACATATTAGGTCCTGCTATTTCAGCCTCGAAGCTCTGCTCTCACTTTGTCTGTAGTACAAACTATAGTCTGAGGAGGAATGAAATGTTTTACTTTAATTCAAACTGATGAAGCTCGTATAGAGTATCTGCTTGAAATTTAATTGCCTGTAAAATGCAGGTCAGTTTAGATGATCTAATGGTCCCTTCTGGCCTTAAACTATACAATATCTGTCAAACAAACTATTAAAATGTTGCTGTGTCTAATAATCACAAAGATAACTACAGCTTTTGTAAATGCCCTTTAATTTAAGGGGTATCCTTTATAGTCTGCGTACAAGCTCTAATTAGCTATTTTAATGATGCTCCTACGTGTGGTAAGTGGTTTGTATAACAGAATTTAACAGTTACCTGTACAGCAGGGATTGGATCTATACAACAAAACTCTCTTGTCCTCCAAAGCTGAGGCTGTCAGAGCAGCATAATGTTTCCCACTGCTCAAAAATGCAGATGTTCTCCCAGGCATTATCCGGGTGAGCAGCAGCTGTCCCATGCCAAAATTGCACCAAGAATTATATTAAGAAAACTACCTGTAGGGATGATTGCACATGCCTTTGTCCCTTGCTCTGTTTAGTTTTAAATACATATTATTTTGAAAGTTAGATATAATTTGTATTAATGTGTTGGTAGCTACAGGCAAGTGCCCAAGAGAAACAGGGAGGAAGAAGAAAGAATAGCCCAGAAACTAAGTACTACTCAGCCAGCTCTAGGGAGCTGTTGAGATAATGACATATCTGTTGGCTTCTGTATCATTAGTTAATATTTTTTTTTCTTTCACAACCTTATATTTAAAACCAGGGAACACAGCTTCATTTAGAGGGAGTTTTGTTCCACGTGGATGAGGGTGACATCCAGCATTTCCCTGAGGACTCTGGTAAAGCCAAATCTACCCATGTCTCCCAGAAGGGTAAGGTGAGGAGTAAAATGGACATGGCTTTTACTTATAATATTTTGCATCTGTTTCTACAGAATATTTTGCTTCAGCTGGTAAATTAGCATATCTTAAGAAGTATTTTTGATCACTTTGGTCACCAGGAAAGAAATGCAAAAAATACCTGAACACAGCAAATCTACAAGTTCACTTGTCGGGGTGTGCAGCTGTGAATCAGGGTTTTTCTTTGACAAGACTGCTTGTTTTGGGTAATGCTTTCAACCATTGTCCTGGAATGAAGCACTCTGCCTGACTGCCTTCTCTGAGCCTTCTGGTCCCATAACACAGCTCATCCATTTGTGACACAGTTTGCTCAGGAAGAAATATTTGGCTAATGAGATATTTTCCTCACTGAGAAAATCAAATTAAGCAGTGCCAAGGTATATACCCAGGCATTTTGACTCTCAACTGCTAGCATTTTTAGATCATTAAAACAATGCCTAATACCTACTGTCATACAATTACTAGAATTTATTCCTAATAGCTTACTGGATCTATTTTTTCTGCCCACAATATATCTGAAAAAACATCAAATATGTAATAATTTAGGTTATAATTAGTTGCACTTAACTCTAACCACCAAAAGCAAATGTTTAACTCCTTTAAATTGTCTAACAATCTTTATGACTAGCCTAAATGGCAATTCTAGACTGGAAGTTTTCAAATAGCTAAAATTAGGTGACATGGTTTATCCTCTCCCTCCCCTGGATTATTTATGTGAGTCGTTTCTAGACTTTGTAAGATGCCATATAGGACTATTTATATGTGATGGGTTGCCCTATATCCCACAGTAGTTTGCCATCCTTTTAAAGAACAGGGAATTGGAAAAGAGTTCAGTGTAGTTCTAACCTTCTAATGTTTTTTGGGGGTTGCATTGGAAATTAAATTTAATTTCACTACAGAAATGGTCTTTCTTTCTTATTTCAGAATATCTGGTTTCTTCCATAAGCACAGGACAAATATGACCAAAACCAAGTTTACCAGACATGTAAGAGATGTTGCACGCTGTTTTCTGTCTCTCTAAGTGCAGGCACTCTTGTGAACAAACCTGTCTGCAAAGCTCATGGCCAGACCTTGGTTGGTGCCTTCCTGATGAAACAATTGTGTGAAGGAAGCTGCCCCATGTCTGCAGCATCAAGTGGACCCCTCTGAAGCCACGTGAAAAAGAATGCCTCATGCACATCAAGCACACTGGGCTGCAGATCCGACATTTCTGCACATAGAGTCTTCTGGAACTGCAATTTTCTCTGCCCAGGTTTTCAGAACATGCCAGAGAGCCTGGCAACTTTTGTGCCAGTTCATGGGTGCTGAGACCAATGTTGCAGTTAATCGAAATATGAAAATATGTCACCTTCTTCACAATAGCTTTTCTCTCTATTATCAGTTTAAGTATTTCTGGTCATTTCTTTGTTGTGCTCAAGTTCTTCTTCTTGTTCCAGAACCTTATAAAGGCTTGCAAATAGGCACAAGGCAAGTTCCATTATAAATTTTAATTCAAATATATGTTTGTGCATAAATCTGAGATACTAAATAATAGAAGAAAATATTCGTATCATATATGAATATTCTGAAATATTTGCAAAGTCCCTTTTTTGGTATGTCTAGTAATGATAGCACTGGCTCATTAAGTGGAGAGAATGCTCAATTCATATGCTCTTTAGTATTCAAAACAAGATTTACAACCTATTACCATTAGAAGGTATCTTTTCAAATTATTCTTTAAAAAAATAATTTTTATTATTAATTTTCATGATTAATTATTTCCATGAAGAAAAGTACTTGAAAAAGATAAACTCCTTGCCAATTGAAATGACTGTGCTGTAGTTGATTCACTAACAGTTTCCATAATTTAGTTAATCATTCTCCCAATAGCAATACTTCATATTTATTTTATCCAAAACTTTAATCCATTTTTCATTATATATAAACCTGTGGCTACTGTCCTGTGGGAAAATAAGCTATTCCTACCACTAGGGCTGCATATCTTATAAAGAAGAAATGTTGAGAAAGCCTCCTGTTGTTTAATCTAACTACCATATTTCAGTTTTAAACTTTTCTCTTAAAAGCCAAGGCTTAAACTAACTGAAATTAAAGAAAAATTTTAAACAACCAAGAATATCTAGCTCTATAATGAATTTTAATATTTAAAAACCATAATAATTTCTGAGGACTTGAGAACTCATTGTTTTTGAAATATATGATGATAATATGGAACTAGGTAACACAAAAATAAACACCTTTTCCTTTTTTCTTCATTTTAAAAAATTTATCTTGTCAGCTTCAGTGTTCTTCTATGTTGAAAATGATTTATTGTAGAAATCCCTCAGACAGGAGCAGAAATTGGCAACTGCTAAATGTAAGCTAAAGCACACACCATGAAATTTGTGCTCCTGCAATTGCTTGTGTCTGTACATTTGGAACAAGTCTGTGATGCTCTATTAGTGTCAGTGCTGGGAAGTACAAAGTGGTTTTGAAATTTAATAAACATAGAAATTGGTTTTAAAGTCACGAGGAAAAAAAGTTGTGAACATTTTCTCATAGCAAGATTGGAACTTTTAAATTCCAGATGTGATTTTACACTAGTGTCTCTTGAGAAAGCAACCTTTCAAAATCAGCCTTAAAAACATTGTTATGGCTGCCATATCCCAAGGTAAATAACAGGTTTGTTGGTTGTGTCATCTTGGAGAGCAGGTTTTACTTGTTTGTTCAGCTAGAACTCCCAGTCCTTCCATAATTTAAAGAATTCTTCCGAATGAAGAAAACTCCTAAATGATCTTATGTTTGCAATGAAGTGGATAGACCATGAGAAATGGGAGCCAAGGCTTCCAGACAAGATAGAAGTGAATTGACTGGCAAGAAGAGAAATAATAACATGAAAGCCAAAAAAATCCCCAAAAATTAAAGTTCTTGTTTTTTGTTTTTAATGTAGGTGAAAGTATTGTAATTTTTATCTGCAGCAGGAAGTCTCAAATTAGAAATACATAAATATATATGTACGTTATGGAAGATAAATATTACTTCTTTAAGAAATGCCTTAAATATTAAAGGGAGAAATAGATATTTCCTGGACAAGAAAATGGTTCATAAATACTTTATCATGAACTAAAGACAAACAGTATGGGAAAATAACACGGAAGGATGTTTCTTATTTTTGTATCAGAACAAAATTCCTCCTGTAGGAAAAATATGGCATTCTCTTATCCCACTGGAGCACCCTAATTGCTTTCAGGGAGTGAGACACCAGAGATGCTCTGTCCCATGGCACTCAGTGTTTTGTAACAACAATTTGGGGAACTCAGGTTTCTCACTCCTTTTGTTCAAATACCTTCCCAGGACATGTAAATTCTTTACAAACAAGTATTTCCCAAATGTTACATACCTGACACAAACAAAAAAATCCAAAACCAAACCAAAACAAAACAAAAAATCCTTTCTTAAAAGAAGAAAAAGTCTAAAAATCAGTTTGTTTAAAAAAACCAGTTTCTAGCTCTACTCTGTGTCTCAACCAATGATCTTTTGTTGCTGGTGGGAAATAATGAGTAAACTCAAGTTCCTTGAAAAAAAAAAAAAAACAGAAATCTAAGTAAAGGTAATACATTTTCTCACTAGGCCCTTGGCCATGGTCTGAAGGTTAAGATTTATCATCTGCTTACCCTCTGGTTCAGGGAAGCCAGACACTTGCAAAACCTCAGATCACAAGATGAACTGAAATGATTTGTATCTCCTACACAAGTGGTTGGTAGATTACAATCAACTTTTTTCTACCATGAAGAAACTTCTCCTTGGACCTCAGCCACTGCCTTTGAGCAGTTACCTCATAAGCCATAAAATCTAGACAAGTGAAAAGGTAGCCACACATTTCAAACTAAGTGTCTCATGTGAAAAATGGACCTCTGAGCAAGTAACTGATGAGTGATAATGGTGCTGTAACTCAACATTAACCATGCTGCAAAGATATGTGTGAATTCTGCTCTCAAAGGGCAGAAACCTTCTTTTAGAAAATCAGATTTTCAGAGCAGGCAGACATAATATTTTAAGTCATGTCATCTGCCCTCTACTGACATTCCACTCGAACCAATATGTGGCCTTTCACGTAAAGTCACCAGTCCATATGTATTTTAGATTTTAGCAACTGTGTGATTTTCTTTGACAAGACTGATGGCTTTGCCATTAGGTAAGGTAGGACACTGACCTTCACAAAAGCACACAAAAACATGCTCGGAAGTGAATACATTAACCAGCCTCAAACCCAAAAGCAATTCAAATGCATGTTACAGAATAACTCTTTGCTGAAACCTTTGGAAGAGCAGCTGCCACAAGGCACCATATTTTGTATGTTCAAAGAAAGATGTAATGCTTTGAAGGAGAGACCACCAGAGCTCACCAGAGAGAAGGCAGTCCCTCAGATATCACAGTTCTTGCTAACATGAATTATTGCAAAACATCATATTGAAAGTATTGTCCTGCTGTTGTTGCAGGTAGTTCAATGTCTATTTTCAAGAAATATATTACCTCTAGCTAATATGTTACACAAAAGATTGTCCTGCAAGTCCTGGAGCCCACAGAGGGTCAGCAATTTGCCTTGTCTCTGCTGGGGCCTTCTTGTCTCTAGCTTCATTCAAAGTAAGCGCCATGGATATCATGATTTGGTTTTGTAAGGGAATACTCCATGGAAAACATTGGAATGGTGGTTGAAAATGAAGAGAGAAGCTGCTTCCCACAGAACCTCCCAAAAATAAAGTGCAGGCAGTAAGAGGCAAAAAACTCCACAGGTTCTTCCCCTAGAGGTTTGCAAGTGGAAAGGAGATCCTTAAGAAAATCTAAAAGTGGACAAGAGAAAGAGAAGCAGAAGAAGGAAGGATATTATAATGAAATCAAACATATGCTCAGCACAAATGAAGCCTTCATAGAGCTATCTTGTCTGTGGAGATTTCTTCGCTTTCTTGCTAACAACTGGTGTTGTGAAGGATATGTCAATAATCAATGCTGACAGCTGTCTTGCGCTAAAGGAGCTGAATAATATTCACCTGGCTTGATAAACTTATCAGTGAGTTGCACCAAATTTCAGCATTGCCTTTTTTGATTTTTCATTTATTATTACCATTAAATACCAGTTCAGCACTGCTACAGTCACCAGCTTGGTCAGCCACCTGAACCTATTATTACAATGATAAAGCATCTGCTAAGCTCAAAAGAAAGGGCTTGCTTTTTTTCCTATTCTAATTTCAAGCAGACAACCAAAACCTTGATAACCAGCCTTGATAACCCATTAGGAACCTACTTGCCCACCATGGAAAATTTCCACTTGACTTTAATAAAAATATGTGTTGCAGTTGACATTTTTATGTTTCATATTTTAAAGTACAGAGTGATAGATGTTTCTCTTTTCTTTTTAAAGGATGTATTCCAATTTATTACCATAAAACAGAGGTGTTTGAACAAATTTGAGTAATTTTAGCAGCACAGTACAACATTTTATTGCTAAAAGTGTTCTGGTAAAAATGAAGAAATATGGGTGATGATGTTAGAAGAAAACAGTAAGGTTCAAATGGCACAGATATTGAATATGGGGTTTATAAAAATACATTTCATTTGAGTGTGAATTAGACTTCCAAATAATGGAATTGTCCAGAGTAATTGCATTACTATAATGTACTTTGCAGTTTCAAAAATAGCAGGCTATGATCAGTCAGAAAGCAACAGTTTTATTGAGATAAGTCAAATATTAACAGAGGCAGTAAAAAAAGGAAAGTCTCAGTTTACATAAAGTGTTTCAAGATCACTTTCAGCCATCTTAACTTTCTACTTTTAGCAAAATTTTCACATTTAAGGCCAGCTAAGGGAGAATAATACTACCTGAAAGGAGAGTGTATTGAGAAAGGGGCAGATCTTTTCTCCAAAGTAACAAGAAACAAGACAAAACGTTATCAGATTGCCCTAAGGAAGGATTGCATTCAATATTAGGGAAAAAAATTAATGGAAAATGTCATCAAGCACTGGAACAGGGTGCCCAGGGAAGTGGTGGAGTCACTGCCCCTGGAGATATTAAAAAAGACATGTAGCTGTGGTACTTAGGAGCATGGGTTTGTGGTGGACTTGGTAGTCCTGAGTTGAGGGTTGGACTTGATCTCAGAGGTGTTTCCTGACCTAAACATTTCCATGATTCTAGGTATAAAGTATGTACAGGAGTGCAGAACTCTCTGTGTTTTGCTGTCAGTCTTGCAAACAGTGCTCACACTCAGAAAAATTCTCAAATATCTGAGAATTTTCCCAAGTGAATTAAAACTGACCAATGTGCTTCCATCTCTTAAGTGCAGAAATGCAATGTATATCTTGGAATCTTGGATCCTCTTTCTCTATAGCATCCTAAATAGTCACATGCACATTTCAAAGCAATATAAACATTTAACAAAATTACTGGTTTTTTTAACGAAAGATGAGCAGCAGGTTTTGTTCTAGTCCCCTCTATATAGCCACAATACTTAAAGCATTTTAAATAATTTCTGTGCTTCTGAAGATAAAGTTTAGAGATTTCAGGATAATGAATGTGACCTTCTTTATCTCAAAACACATTACATTTCACCCAGATACCCACCAACCAAATCCAAGAACATTTGGCCACTTAAACCCTATATTCTGATTTCTTTGAGCCTTTGTACACATACAGGTAATCAAACAGCTCAGTACTTCTCTTTTGGGGAGTTTGCTCTCACTGTCAGATCTTGTTATAGCTGTTGTTTAATTCAGTTCTGTCTGACTCATGCTTCCAACCACTGATTACCATGAGCCTTTCACCAGCCAGCTAAAGTGACCATTAACATTCAGCTGCTGTCCCTCCATGATATTGCTGAGTATGAGAAAAATCTCTTCTTCAAGGTGTGGACTGCACTTGTGATTCTTCTCCAGAATGCATCCAGTCCTGCATTGCTAATATTCTCAGTATGTCTGACCAGTACACTCATCCACCCACCAAAAAAATCTCACCAGCTTGCTGTGAAATGAAAAATATCTGCTGAAGATATTTTATTTTGATCCTTTGATCATTAAGGGAAATTTGAGTCATTTGAGGAAATGTCTAATGTCAAAAACAAATGTCTCTGAAATATGCCCTCCCTTGTTAAAATGCGCAGAGAAGCCCAAATTCTGCGTGTTAAAGAGCAGTAGAATTGTGTTGGGTTCAGATACTTTAAGAAAGTTGATTATCATGTTGTTTCATTTTGTATCATGGTCATTTTTAATTGAACTAAATTTTTCAATAATATATACTGGCATAGATTTTCCCATGCCATTTGTTTTCCTGTGAAATTCTATAAATTTTAGGTTTACTTACTTCATTTTCAGGTTGCTTCAGAAATATTGTATTGCAAGATAGTTTTATCTGACAATAATTGAAGGATGATTACATATTTGTACTGGAAAGCCAATAAATATATTGCATCAAGTGTGGCTACAAATATTTTCAGTCAGAAAACCAAACTTTGAAATGTACTTTCCATGACAATATTAAGTGGAGCAACTTAAGTTTTAGAGAATTTTTATCAGTCTATTTTGCAAACAAAACAAGTCAAGTCTACTTTGACAATCTCTTGAGTCCATGTTAGTTCTGTTTTGCACTGTGAAAGGAGTGTAATGTAATTTCTTTTAAATTAAAATATAGCCTTGACAGCACAGTTTTGCTTGAGGATGTGAATTTGACAGAAAATCCCCTGGCTGTGAGAGGCCTTGCTTGTAGTAAGTCACCTCCTGACAACCCCTAAATCACAAGCTGAAATGAATATGAATAAATTATATTGAATGCCTCTGTCCTAAACTTGGGTGCATTTTCCCTTTTATTCCTTCAGTTTCACTTCCTTCTTTTGGTTCCTTTCTCTTCTGTCATCTTTCACTTTTCTTAAGTCTTTTACTTTGTTTCCTTGCAGAAAAACCTGCAGCTCTTTGAATGGAAAGGTATGGGATTTATTTTTTTTTCCTTTTTACCATTTAAATACTTCTCTGTCTCCAAAAAGATTTAAAACATTACTAAGAACTTTGACTAATTGGGTTCTAATTCATTTTAATTCATCTCTGGGGTTATTTCCATTTGTCTTTTCTGCCTTCTTCTAAGCACACTCTTTTTAAAGCTTCTGTCATCATCATGTCTGCTACCTATTCCTATTCCTGAATAAGTCTTTACTTTTATTATTATTATCTATCTCTTCTTTTTTACTGTGTGTTTTAATTCACTCTCCCTTTTCAGGTTTTTTTTCTCTGCTCAGAGGTTGTGTTCTCTTCCTCAGCTGTACTGGCAAGACATCAGTCATGGTCTCAAGGGTTTGCCTCCGAAGTCCTCTGGTATGGAATCTTTCTGGCTGACAGATGGGTTAGGAAGTCTCAAAGCCATGTTCACTTGAGCCCACTCAGAAGAATCAGTGAGAATGATGAAGTCACTGTCAAGGGATGGTGGTCTGGTCTCCAAAACTGCTAGTCAATTTTCTATAGTGCAGGCTGAGAATTTTTTTCTGCTCCATGACATAACTCCTGTAGAATACTGCCTTATTCCTCAACCTTAGCAATTCAGCATTTTGAATGTATATCAGAATTTTTATGCCAATGTCTCTGTTGTATTTTCTCACCCTATCTTTTAGTTGAGAGCAGTAGTCTAATTCAGGAGACTGGTAGGCTGAACCAGTAGGAAAGACTGCAATTGCAAGATTGCAACTGCAAGATTGTTTCTCAGTATTCTTAAACTCATAGGTCTTTGCTTTGAGCAAGGCTTTAAGCAGTTCTTTTCAGGATTTTTTCAGATATGGTAATTCCACTTCATTTAAATGAATTAGCAGTTAAAAAATTATTGTCATTTTAAGCATGCTAATGAAATACAATTTAGCTGAGAAGTATCTGTTGATTCAAAAGATACTCCAACATAAATCTAAAGCAGCAGAAATTAAAATATTGAAACAGAATTCTCATTGAAATTATTTGGAATAACAAACTAGATTACTTTTCATTAAAGCATTCAGACTTTACTTTTATTATGGTTTGTGGCAGGAAAATTTTTAAATCTCAAAAATGCCTACAGTGGCAGATGAATTGCTCTTTTGATGAGTTTTTTATATATGGTAATTCAGTGCAAATTTTGTTATTGTAACTATACAGCTACATTTGTATCCATTTGATTCCACACCATAACAATGCTTACTAATTTGCTTTCCATGCTTGTCATCCTCATAATCATTTACCTTACCTTTATCCTGGTTTATTGCACAAAAGTAATTTAATACCTCAATAATGGAATAAATTATACACTACAACTCCAGTTTTAAATACCTATTTCATTAACACTTTATAATTTTATTTTCTTCATAAAATCTTCCATATAACTCCCTGTGCCTCCAATAAATCATTTTAAAACTTTATTCAGTGTTTGATGATTATATTAAATTTATTCCATGGCTCATATGTGGAATCATATTAAATATACCTCACAGAGGTGTTTCAGATTTCATTTACTGAACTATTAAGTGATCACAGATGAACATATATGAAAAATTTACCTTCTGAAATAGATTTATTAATATTTTGTGTCTATAACAATCTGCCACAAATTGAAAAGGACATGGATGAATAGGTAGCATTAGCATTCCCCATACACAACTTTTACTAACTACTAATTACTTAAAACAAAGAAGGATCCTCACAATGACAGAATACCTCATTTATTTAATCACAAGTGCCATATCCAGACACTTCTTGAACACTTCCGGAAACAGTGAAACAGCCACTTCCCTGCGTAATTTATTCCAATGCCCAACCACTCTTTCAGTGAAAAAAAAATTCCAACCTCTGATCTGAACCACCTGGCACAACTTAAGCCCATTTCCTCTTGCCCATTGAACTTGAGACAGGGCAAAGAGACCGACCTTCACCTGGCTACCACTGACTTTCAGGCAGTTATAGAGTGATGTAAGGACACCCCTGAGCCTCTTTTCTCCAGGCTAAACAACCCCAGATCCCTCAGCTGATCCAGACCCTCCACCAGCTCCATTGCCTTCTCTGAACTCACTCCAGCCCCTCAGTGTCCTTCCTGCAGTGAGGGGCCCAGAACTGGACACAGGATTTTAGCTGTGGCCTCACCAGTGCCGTGCACAGAGGGACAATCCCCTGGTCCTGCTGGCCACACTATTGCTGATACAGGCCAGGATGCCATTGGCCTTCTCAGGCACCTGGGCACACGCTGTACTGAAGTCTAAATAGGCAACATCCACAGACCTTCCCTCACCTACTAACAGTTGACTTCAAAGGGTAAAATTTTTCATTAAATAGGTAGACTTGGTAGTTTTCTTTCCAGCCCAGTGAAGGTTAAGTAGCTTCAAGTGAATCTACATACTCTATCCTAGAGGTTGATCAAACATATAACGGGAGAATGTATTACTAAGAGAAAATTCAGTTTTACAGTACAAAATTCCAAGTAAGAATTAACATATATTAATCTAAACCACAGTCTGAAGTAAACTAATCAAGTTTTCATATACATCAGAGGAGACACGGAATAAACTGAAAGTGACTCACTGAAATAGAGGTATTCACTTCTTTGAAAAGAAAGTAAGATGAGCTTCTGAACAAATGTACAGAGAGTTGAAAGAAAGGACACAGGCTATGTTCTGGGCATAAAGATATGATTGTCTAAATGACATTTTTCCATTGCAAAGTTTCTACTGTTCTTGAAAAAATATAATACTTTATTCTCAAAAGACATATGAAAGTTGGGAGGAAATAAGAGCTGAGAAATAGCTACTGCTCTGTGTTTGAAGGGTATTTTAGCTCATCAAATGTAACCTTTGAGAGAAAGGTAAAGACACCTTTTATGCTTATTAAGGAAAAAGCTTACATGACATTTCCCAAATCTCCCACTTATCCAACTGTCCAGTCAGCTGCAGCAGCAAGTGCCCAGGACCAGCAGAGAGCCAGGATGGCTGCTGTGTCTCATCTTCCAGAATGTCACATTTTCTACTCTCATCACTGCTGTTTCTTTTTCCTATTTTTTTTTTTTTTTTAAGTCCATTTGACAGTGCTGGAATAGATTCATTTTCTATTGGATCTGAAAAAAAAAGCCATCTCTATGTACTTCTTGTGTTTCATCATAGATTTAAAGGCACAGTGAATTGATTAATAGGTGGAAGAAAATATGGGGTCCTTTTCTAGCGAATGAAATTTTCAAGGACTGGGCTAGCAAGGTGCTTCTGGAAACAGTATGGAGAAGGAAGAAAGATGGGGGCTGCTCTTGGTCTCTCTCCCCTCTGTGTAGACCTGTTTGTTACCCTTTAGGCCACTGCAGTGAAGCACATCTTTTCTCAAGCCAGGTGAAGTCTGTGGGTGAAGTTCCTGAAATGAGGGTTTGTCATCACAGTTCCTGTGTCTCTGTCCTTATTTTCAAGCGGATGTTGAGTGTCATTTTTGGTCACAAGACCACGCAGAGAACAAGTCGTTCTACAGTTCTGAGAAAGCAATATTTTATGGGTGTATTCATATGGAAATGAATTATAATTTAAAAAATACTATTAATCTTAATCAGTAAATCTCACAACTTGCACAATCCAGAATTAGAAATTACAGTTCCTTGCAAGCTTTTATCTTGTTGTCATTATTTCTCATTTCTTACTTAACAAACTGGACTTGACATGCTTCCTCTTACCATTTATAATCCCAACTTCCACGTACTCTTATATTTGTTTCAAAATCAAGTACTGAGGGGTTTTTTACCTGTTTTTCCTCTTCTTATCACCTTTCCTCATGAAAACTTTATCCCATGGCCTGTTTTCTCTAATTTAAAACTTAAATGTGCCTATTCATTTGAGGCTGGTGTCTCTAGAGCAATGTGACAGTGTTTGCACATTATCAGTGGCCACATTTTTGGTTTCCTTTCCCATCCTATAAATACAGTCCTGATGTTTGTCATCTCTGCTCCTTCAAATGTAAAAATTATCAGCTTAAAGAAAAAACACTTATCTTCCAATATTGATGGCAGCATCTGACTGCCAGAAATTCTGAGTACAGCTATGAATATATATTACTGCTGTCCTCTACTAGTGAAAGCAGAAGCACTTGGCTCTGTGAATGAGTATTTCCCAAATAGTGCTATATACCCAGTAATACTATATTATTTGCATTCCACTTCTGTCATTAGAATAAAAACATGTCACTTTGTTATAGCTCTGCAATGAACCATTTGTACACTACTAAAAATTATTATCTTACGGCATGAAAAACATTTCATTACAGAGAAGCTGATGATTTATTAAATGGAAGGTACTCCACTTGAAAGGCAGGTGTTAGTACAAGTTCTCAACCTCCCTGCAATATTGTTTCATATACACTTGAAAAAATCAACAGGAGTAATAGAAAGTAGAGGCAGAGATATGAAGCAGAGGAGAAAAGTGTCTTATCTATATCTACAAATACACATAAATATTAAGTACTAATTTACATTTAATATATATTCCATATTCTGACAAAGTGAGACACCATGGTTAAGAAACACATCTTCCAGATACAATTTATGCTGTAAATAAAAGAAGCCTAAAAAATTTATGTATCACATTAAACAATCAGCAACACTGGCTCATTTACACCAACAGAAGATTTGTCCTTCATCATTCAGGTACACCATTTCTGAGTATACCATTTCTTATTGTTTTTTTCCAAATTTCTCCTTATTAAAGTTTGAAGGTCAGAGAACGCTTGACTGAGGTGCAGTTACTTCAGGATACTTTCTTCTGACCTTTAAATAACTGATGAGCATTTTAAGAAGCCACATGGGTTTTGAGCCATTCCCATGGCATTTATTTGGGAAAGAATTACTCCTGATGTTCAGCATTTCTGTATTTCAGACTGCCAGCACTTCAGCTGTCATCATTGCTCCAGCTCACTGTTCAGACAAATGGAGTTGGATGAGGTCTGGGCCGTCCACTGCTCTTGACTGGTGAATTTTATGAATTCTCGTGATCATAGGCTTTGAATTTTTTTTGGCAATGTCCTCAATTTCCCAGTATCTGTTCTTTAACTTCAGGCTTGCTGATCTGCCTCGGTGACAAATGTCTCCATTAGAACAGATTCATTTTATTTTCTCAGTCTCACTCCACATGTTTAAAAAGGTCTTAAAGATTTAGGAACTAATAGAGCTAGGTAAATGCAGCAAGAAATGTCAGTGAATTATTGGTTCAATATTTTTTAATGAATTCTCTTAATCTGTGTCCAGCAATAGTCCAATGTATGGGTTTCACAAGTTGGTAGAGCTAGAGAATCAGCAATTTTTAAATAAGTGTTGGAGTCTAACAACAAGACTCGCTTTCCATAAAATACTTACACCAGAAATCAGATTTTAATGGCTCTGAGAATTTAATAGGGAATTGGAGCACTCCTGTTAGTGTGAATAAGCTGAGGAAGCATTGCAGCTGTATTTTAGTAAGGTGGAAGTCACCAGTCTTGAGATAAGAATAATTGCCTAAAATTCAATAATATATGATGAGCTAATGGTCTGTCTGGCCTTACAAATGCTATTCTCACTCTGTCACTGCCTGTGACAGAGTTTATTTCTTTTCCTGCCAGCCCCCCAGGAACAGACAGATCAGAAGATGCAGGCTGAATGGTGCCATGCCCTCCACATGCCTGGCAGTGGCCAGCATGGTGGTACTCCACTTCTCCAAGCTTCCTGAAGAAGATGCCTTGTGGGCTGACAGGGGGTCATGGCACCATGGGAGTTGTAGAAATGAATGGTAATGGTGAGTGGGTCTCTCCTGAACCCTTCAGAGACAGCAGGAGCATGCTGGCTCCACAAGGCAGTCGGCCACACAAACCTCTGTCTCATTTCCATTTCTGCTCAAGCCACTCCAAGCAGTACTAAAGAATGCACATTTTTTTTAATAGCAGACATTTAACTAGTTTTAAAATTTGCAGGCTACACAGAAGCCACGTGGCAGCTTGAGATGTCTGTCAGTTTACTGCAAACAAGATATATCTATTGCCAAATCAGAAGGAGCTGTGCCTCAGTAAGCCCTGCAGTCAACTGATTTGCAAGGGCATGTTTAAAGATTTCATAATTAGTTCATTATCTGTGAATGGGCTATGGGCTATTTTCCAATTAATCTACTCTTTATTCAGGGACTACATACTAATGATAATAAATCAAAAGAAAATGTATTCCTCTTGCTACAAGTACTTTTGTATTGTGCTGGTAATTTCCTGTGTTCTAGAGTAATTTGGTTCTTTCTTCTTTCTTCACTTCTGGCCTACCCTGAAATATCAGTTTAGTTAGGATGTCTGAGGACTCAAGTTCCTCCACTGGAAGTGCAATACTGAAATGGTTTTTCTTCTCCAAACCAGAAACATTGTCTGAGGCTAAAGATAGATTAAAGGAAATCTGAGGAGTCAAGGGGGATAGGGAGAAGCTCAGATTCTAAGAGCAGTGAAATAAACCACCTCTTTATTGGCAACTTTGATCAATATTAGAAGGGAAGATAAATCAGTATTCATTGTTTTTGCCAACAGTTTTTCCATGAGTAGACCAGTAATTCTTTTCTTCTTGACAAAGTGATGTTTCAGATGTAAATTCAAAACTCAAGAAAATATTCACTTTAGCCATCAAAGACTGTCACTGTCCAAATGTCCAAATATAAGCAACAGAATAGCTAAGTTCAAGTTAAATAAAAAATAATTTGTCAAGGGAATTAAATAACCTCTGCTTTAAAAAAAAATTAACAAATTTAAACAGGAGAAATTCTGCACTAATGCCCATGCTAATGCCCAGCATATAAGTGTCACCATCATTTATTCTAGTTATGACTAGACATCTAGTGTTTCATCATGTTTTAAACATATTTCCTCTAGTCAGCCTCAATCAGCTAAAGGAATAAGTCACAGTGCTTTGACATAAATACTTTCCTGGGGCTACACCTTTAAAAAAGTTCTTGAATTATTCTGACACTAAGTAGTGACAAACAAAGAAAGTGAAATAAATGATAGTGGAATACTATTTTTATCCAATTTAGAAAATTTCCTCAGAACACTCATTATGATTTCATATTTTTGCCCCCTTAGCTCTCAGAGGGGAAATGTGTCCTGTGCTAGAAACACAGGGGGTTTTAAGCTATTCTTACACAGCATGGGAAAATTGTTTTCATACTAAAAACTGGATGTGAAAGGCACAAACATTAAAATTCACAATTAATGTAACATCTTGCAGTTGCTGTGTGTTGTCTGAATGGATTTGGGGAGTTTTTCCTTCAACCTTTCTCCTTATCCATTCATACAGGCAAAGAGATTTTGTTCAGGAATGTATGTGGAGGAATGTAACAGCACAGGCATTCATGTGAGCATGAATATTTGCTGGTTTTAACCACTTGTCATTTATTACTCATTTCAGCCAGATGCACAAAAATAAGAGCTGAGTCTCACATTGCTCCCTGTGTAAGTGCCAAAGTCCAAGATGCCAATGTTTAGAACCAGAACTGCACAGAGACACTGCCAAATCTGTCCATTTTCAGAGATGCCACAATGGGTTGATTTCTCAGTTTATCAGCAGAGTTCTCATACATATATATATATATATATATATATATACACACACATATATATATAAAGTATTCACATTTAACCACATTTGAATTTTTCTAAAAATAAGCAGCTTGTTGTTTGCTTGATTTGACAAATAGAATGGGATTCAGCTGAGAACAAGCCATCTAAATTTATATATCTATGTACAGAGATTCAAATATGACAATGTGAGATACAACTAGAGCTTGTGGACACAAGCTATCAACCAGATATTGAAATTGTAAAGTTATTTAGCTGACTGTAAGATTCAGTAGCCTAACAGAGGTGTCCAGCGTAATTTTAGATGCTGAGAATTATCTTTCATGTCTTCAATTGCTGCCAAAAAAGAGTGGAGGTCTCCTGTGCCCACCCTATCTACCTGCCCTGGGCAGATCTCCTGGGCATCACAAATACCACAGGAAGCCTGTGCTCAGGAAATTTTGTCTCACCCCAAGCAGCTGCTCCTGGGATGAGGTGAACTGCTCTACAGGCAAGAATGACTGCATCGACTGTCACAGGAACCTAAACTCAAGGCCAACACCTACTTGTACAAAATGTACTTCAGATATCTTGGTTTTGAACTGAATCCCAGCCACAAGCTTCCCATTCTTCTGAAACAAACATGTCGTTCCAAGAAAGTCTTGGAAAATACCAGGCTGTACCCCCAGCAATGCCAAAAGATGAAAAGACTGCTTTCTACATTGCTTTTTGACTTACAGCACTACAGATTTGTTTACTGCTGCTGCTTTTGAGGATTGGACTGCATATTTCCTATTTGCAGATGTGATGTATAGGGAGTGCTCTCCCTCTTTTCAACCAGCAGTTCCAATCATTATAAATCAAGCCTGGAAATCCATCATCATCCAGGGAGTTTCCAAAACACTAGACTAGAGTGTCATTTTTATGTGCTTTTATACAGCTTGTCAATCTGTACTTAGTTTATGCCCAGAAGAGCAACTTTAATAAGAAAGACTTGAGCTAAGGTTTCACAAGACGAAGCATCCAGGGGTTTTAAGATATTCACACCCTACAGCTCACTCCTATCTAGTGCTGTGTGCCATTGCTCTTTTGCAGGACCAGAATAGCTCTTTGTGTGGCTTGTGACTCAGGAAATTACCCAGCTCAAAAATAAGCCAGAAATTAAAGAAAGTCATTAAAGGAAAGAGAGGTTGTTTCAAATCAAAATCAATAGATCCAGTTTGCAGTGTAGCCACAGGATGCAGAGTTGGAAAGCTAGTACATAGGGATGAGGACAGGGAGAGGGCCTAGGAGAGGCATAAGAGACAGAAGAATAGAGCAAGAATATTTCAAAAGAGTTTTGCAACACATTGCTTTGTGATGAAAAACTGCAGTCTGGAATAACCTCATTTCTAAATAAGCTGTAGCCTGATAGTTGGTACGTGCACCTGACAGCTAAGACACACTCACTGAACTCCTGTGTCACTCTGTGACTTCCATCAGGAAAAGTTCTGCCCTCTCAGATAAACCCTTTAATGGAGTGAAATTAGATGGGAAACCTACTGCATTTACAGACATTTTTGTCTCTCAGGGATCTCAAGGATTGCTGGACTTACTAAGTTCCTCTGCTAAGAAAGTAAACAGACTTTCTTCTCTGCAGGAAATAAAAAGCCAAAACTTGCACAACTTGGGTCCACAGACTGGTTTTAAAATCTTGGAAGAAAGCTGGGCTGGGCAATCCCATAGCTTTTGTCAGCCCAGCCACATGCCTTGCTAGAGACTGATTCCGCTCTGGTACAAATGTGATGATGCAAGGTGATGGAGGGGCACCCTGCTCTACACAAAGTAGGGAGTACAAAGTCTGGGCCTGCAGCCAGGCTGCATCACTGGTCTCCACATGCACAGATACAACTGCTGGGGCTAGACTGTCAGACACCTAATTACCTGGATATGCAGTCAAACTCTGCTTTCTCAATCTGGAGAATACATCCAGGTAGTCTTAAAGGAAAGAAAACGACATGTATACCCAGCTTTAGGGTTTGTTTGGTCTTGGTATGAGCAAGGGGGGTCACTGCTGGGTGATGTGGTCATACCTCAAGCTACAGCTCTTTCTTTACCTGTGTTCTCTTCTGCTAAGTTGATGTTGTTACCTGAGATAAATTTGACATTTCCAGAAAAAATGCAGATTTGCCTCTAAAATCATCATCTGTTCCTAATTTCCCTGTCAATTAAAGAACAGCTCCCAGGCTCAGAAGGGAACAATAGTTTCCCTCTGAGGTGATAACTTTATGACATGCTACACTGTTCAACCACTCGTTTTGCTGTCATGGTGCGCATTTTATCTTGCCATGAGCTGGAAGCCTTAATTACCATCTTGTGTATCCCATTGTTTGAGACAAATGACTAAGTGACTTATAAAGACAATTAGATTTGAATCTGCTATAACTAATCTCTCTCCAAGTGCGATATCCTATTAGACACACCAGGCCTTTTTCTGAAGGGAATAAGAGAAGATGGGGAGGGGAGAGCTGCCTTTGAAGTTCTGTTTCAGGGACTAAAAAGCTGAGTAATCAATTGCCATTGCTCAGTCTTCTATGGTTGTCACCAGCTATTCTATTCCTGCTGCACTTAAATACATCCATTTGCAACTAGATCTACCAGAATCATGGAAAGTGGACAAGAACAATAACTCCAAGGCACTGTTTTGTGAAAATGTATTTATTAGCTACTTTGCAGGAGCCAGAAGTCAAATTCTGTGGGGGTGTGCTCTGATTGCTCTTGCATCTGGGGAGAGAGGTGAGTGCCCAGCTTTCCATTCACTTTGAGCTTGCTTTATTGTCTTTAGGATCTTATGTCTTATTGATGCAGGGTGACATTAACATACTTCGATATCACATCACCTTTGCTCTGAAGAGAATGAAAAAGGAATAACACCTTTAAAAACAAGAGAACACTTACTTTTCTTTTTGAGTATTTTCTACAAATTCATGCTCATCTTTCTTAACTCACCTTAGTGCTGCATTTCTTGACGCTTTGATTTTCTTTGTGGACAATTCTTCTCCAGGTTGACTGGATAAAGGATCAAGCATAACAGGTTTACACTAGAAATTCAGGAGATAGGGCAAGAAAAGAACAAGAGGCCTCGCACTGGAATAGGTCATGGGAGGAGATGATGAGGTGTTTTTTGAAAGATATTTTTGGAGAAGTATTTGGGCAAATTTCTATCAGATCTGGTTTTGATGGAATATCTTCTGTTGGGAGATGCCGTAGGACAACTGGGGAGACATCCCAGGCAGGCAGAACTAAGCCTGGGCTTGCTCCAGTGTCATAACCAGTGCAGTAAATCATTGCCAGACTTTTCCTCTTCCAAGTGGTGCTGGGGAAGCTCCCATGCCCCAGCAGCAGAAGAAGCCTCCCCATTCTGTAAATTTTGCAGGGCTCTATTCTCCACCAAGTGCACTTGAAAAATATTACTCAGATAGATTTATCTGCTGGAATTTGAAATACCTCTCCCTCTTCCACCCAAAAATCATATATACTTAATGAAATATGAAAACAAGTAAAAATCAGTTTTCTATACACTGATATTCAGTTACTTATGCATTATTGTTTTACTTTTTTTAATTGTATACATTAATTAAATATAATAATTAGTCTTTCTTGTTTGTGTTGTCTATTCATCTGAAAATGCCACATCTGGTTATCCTAGTGTTATTAAATCACAATAATATGAGCTGAAAAACTGGAAGCCTACCACTTTCAGTGAATCATCCCAAGATGGAGGGTCATATAATTTTCCAAAAGTTTGAGAAAAAATTATATGTACCTCAGATTAGAATTTATTTTAGTTCCTGTATGTTAGCTAAAAAGGTACTGCACACAGCAAAGAACCAAAGATTTTCTGATACATGTCTCTAGAATATACATTTTTCAAAAATACCTTAAATGAAATTTATATATCACAATATAAATGATTTTGATATGTCATAATGAATCTTAAAGATCATAAACAGTATTTCAAGTGCTTTTCTGAATCTCGCTAAACAACAACCTGGATTTTAGATTATCTTTATAAATTATGTCTATATTTAGAGGGCTCATTGTGTGTGTTGCCCGCACTCAAATAATATAACAATAATGTATTTTATTCTCTTTACTTGTGTAACTAAACCTTGTGATGTGTAAATGTTTTCTGACTTCAAGAAGTGTGTTTGTAAATTAAATTGATTGAAAACTTAGATTGGTTCTAAATATAACACAATGTAACATAGCACATAAAATAACACAATGTGTGGAAATTTGTGACCTATATAAAACTTACTTTATGAAGCTTAATCTACCAATGAAAAGGTTTAATAAGAGCCAATTTTCATTTCTAGTTGAGCAACCAAAAATGCACTTTAACTTGGAAAAATAACTATTCACCTTATACTACTTTGATCCCATATTTTTATAAATTCCTTTTACAGAGGCAGATGAACATCTTCAGAATGAGGACCCTCAGGGATTTTAAAATAACTTGATGAAAGACCTTTTCTAGCAACAAGAAGTGTTAGAGTTTCTAGGCTGGAGCTCTTGTTCTGACAAATGTTCCAGCAATTTAGAAAGACATTTCAAGCACAGAAAATAGAAGGGTGTTCTCCTAAATGTAGGATTTGAATAATTTTATAAAACAAGGGATTTATGGTCTCTTCCTATCTGGAACTATTTGAAGACATTTCACATACCTAGTTATGCTTTGCAATACTTGAGATGAAACTAAAACTATTTTGTGATGAAATGCATTGGGTTAACCTTGGATAGCCACCAGGTCATTTACAAACCACTCTATCACCTCCCCCTCTCAGCTGGACAGGGAAAAATAAGATAAAAATCTTCTGGGTCAATGTAAAGTTTAATAACAGAAAATCAAAGGCCTCACATGGAAGCAAAGGAAAACAAAGGATTTATTCTGTACTTCCAATCAGCAAGTGATGTCCAGACAGTTCTTAGGAAATAGTGCCCCAGCACACAGAGCAATTGCACTAGAAAAAAAATGTCATAACAAGTGTGCCGCTCCTCCTCCTTTCTCTTAGCTTTTATTGCTAAAATGAGTTCACATGGAATGGGATATTGCTCCCACTGGGTCAGCTGTCTCAGCTGTGTCCTGTCACTGCCTGTCACCCACTCGCAGCCCCCTGTCCTGTGGGTGGGATTGGAGGTGCAGCCTTGATGCCGTGTGAACACTGTTCAGCAGCCAACAAGGTGCTGCTGTCCTGTTCACTCAGTTACAGCCACAAATGCAAAGCACAGCACTGGGAATGCTTCTATAAGAAAGGATAGCTCCATCCCACTCAGACACAATATGCATATCCAAAATATTCACAGGAGTTCCCACTTCAAAAATGGCTGGAATTCCATCTGTGACTAGAGCATATGGCTGCTGAAACATTTTCTTAGTCCTTCAAACATATTTCATTAGTTCCTTTGTTGTCATTGGGGTTTGACCCACTATTTCTATAAATGCTTTAGTTATAATTTTGTCTTTTTCCTCTTCACTTCTAGACAGAGAAAACTGCAACCTTGGGATATCTAGAAGGGATTATTCATACTCATGACTACCTTCCTTTCCAGAGCAGCAATTGGAAATTCCCAAAATAAACAGCTAATCCTATGTAGAAATAATGTTTTCTTTTCTCTGGGATTTGGCTTAGTTCAAGTACTATAAGGGTGATGAAATTAAATAAAAAATGTTCCAGAAAAACAGAACATCTTTAAAGTACATCCTAAGAATGTACCTAAGAATGTAAAATGCTACAAAGATGTATCTAAACATGGATATGGGGTAAATCTTCCTCTCCACACAGGTTAATATTAGTCAGGAAGAAAACTTGACGCAACAAAAATTAATTTTAAAAAAAAAAAAAAAGGAAAAAAAAAAAGCCTTGGAGAAACTTTAGAAGATTACTTGGGATCTTTGATTATTTACTGAAATATAGCCTAGTATAAATTTACCTCTTCTCAAAAAAAAAAACATTCCAGGGCTGGAGAGCTATGACCAGACTTTTTTGATTTAAGGGTCTTTAACCCACAGAGAATAGAATTGCTATAAATCACCTTCTTATCTTCAGTGAGTTTTAGCTGATCTGAGACCTATATCTTCCTTTGCTGCCACTTCCATGTTGCTTCCCAGAAACATGAGTTGCACACTAACTGTGACCTATAAAGGCTTTCTGTTCAATAAAAGCAGCAAAGCATACTTTTGTAGTCTATTTGCTTTATGAAGACTTGAATGAAGTCAAGTTTAGGCATCTGAACTGCCTAAACACAGTGAATAGATGGTGATTTAGTGTATATTTACTTAGAATCCAAACTCATTAACTCCACAAAACTGCTTTGTCAGCCCCCAAAAGGAGGTACATGCCATGAAACAAAATCAGTATTGCTGGATCTAAGCTTGACAATTCCTCAGTCCAGAAATGACAAAGGCTCTTCTTTCTCAGCAATTGTGGGCATTCAATTTACCAAAAGACTGCAGAAATGCAAGTTATGAGAAGCTACTTTGGCATCTTTAACAAACTCTGCTCCTAATGTGGCATGTCAGCAGCAACTGAAGAGGTACACAGAAGAATTGCAATTTTACATTAATTTCCTTTGAGTAAGGAGTCTGAAAACATTCACAGGGCTTTAATTCCCAAGTTTTTTCTGAAAAACTTTCCTTCTTTGTGCAAAACAGGCTGATTGAAAATATCAGGTGATATTATAAGTAGTGCTGTTAAATAGATCATAATTTCTCTAAACTGCAGGACACCAGTTTGGGATTATATAGTCTGAGTGCAATTTTTTTCCTTGCAGCTTGTGGAAAATGTAAGTGGTCTTTTTTCTTACTAAAAAAAAACCGGCCAAACCAAATTCCCCGGAATTCACCACCACCAAAAAAATAATCCCACACCTTTAGACAGAAACAGATCCCCTGATGCAAGACCTGACACTTTTCTTTCCCATGATATGTCAGGGCCCAGCACAGGCCAGTTGGTAGTTGTTCAGTTTAAAAGCATCTCCCATGGGAAGCAGGGTCAGCCCAGGATGGACCATTCCCATAACACCATATGGGAATCTGACTCAAAGTTCACCAAAGGAAGGGGCTGCCCTTAGCCACACTACCTCCAAGCTGTCCCCAAACTTCCAGGAAGGGGGACATTCTTGGGGTCCTGATGCTGTGTCTCATATACACCATAGGCAGTGCCAGGGAGAGACTGCACACAGACAGGCAGAAGGCCTTTCCACACAAAATACAGAAGCCAAAACAGAACTTCTGCTGCTCAACTCTTTTCTATCTGTTCACTGTTTTTTTTATTCCATAGGTACTCATCTGTTAAGCTGCTTTGTCTTGACAACCAACACTTCCCTGAACAGTATCTATACTTATGAGTGGAGAGGTCTTACATCATTTTATTTGCTGTCTTAGATCCCTCTTCTGAAAGAACTTTACACAGGCCCAGGGCCCTAATTTCTCTTGTGAGGACAAGCAACAAGAAGACTTGGGTAATGGATTTATCATACAAGACACAAATGCAGCCACAGTCAGTACGAGACAACTTTCCAGGTCAAAGCAAAGTAAGTGCTCCATGTTAAGGATGGTGGGCAGCATTTTCTGAAATGCCCATGGAAGGGTGTCCATAAAAGAGCAGTAGGGAAAGGAACCACAACAGGATTTAGAATTGGCAGTGACTTCTTCACACCACCTTCTCACATGCAAGTTTTACTCCACGCTCAGAGTGCTGAGAAGTGGCCTAGGGCTCAGAATGCTGCTCTCATCAATCTTGAGAAGGTGAAGCATGAGAAAATTTTTTCAACATGTGACCAAGGACAATACACTGCTCAGGGAACAGCAAGCATTCAGCAAAGCATTGAGTTTTGATGCCATCAAAGCAACTTCAGTCATGGGGCAACTGTGCAGTCATTCTGATTCAATTGCAAATGCCCTGGCAAACAGCAGGATGCTAAATGCAGAGAGCCATGAGACATTCAGTTCTTTGTAAATGCTACATTTGCTTCAATAAAGAAATGAGGGTCAATAAGGAAGGGCTTTCCTTATTTATTTATTTCATTTTTCATAAGGCAAATTCATTTGGGATCATTAGGTTACATATCCAACCAACTCTAGAATCACATCAGTTTCTTAGAATGCCCTCAATTTTTTGTATTGCTTTTAACAAGCTTTTTTCTTGTATTACATATAACTGAAAAACCCTCATAAGAGAATTTCTTCCTTTTCAAGTGCTATGAAAGCACAAATAACTATAACAATAAGCCAGATTTCTTGCTTCCATAACTTCATTGATTTAAAAGTGTTCAGATGCAGATAATCTGGGATAATAACTTCCTTCAAGTGTGAACAGATAAAACCACTAAACAAAAAGCTGCCATAATAGCATCAGATTAACTATCAAAATACATAGGACTAAAACTGTTCTTATTTATGCCAAAACAGAGTGACCCACTTTTAATCATTAGGTGAACTGCCATTTGGAAACCAGCCACTGATTTTTTTGATAACACAGTTCTTTTTGAGCTAACCTAAACAGAAGATGCTCTGTGGAGCTCCTTCATGAAAACTAACAGAAGACGTACCAGAGAAAGGTCACAATCTTCACCTCAGATGTGTTTATGTTAGGTAAATATTGTTTTTATTTCAGGATTAGAATAGGGATTGTTTTTATTTTGGCTCTAGAAACCAGTGCAGTAAGCAGCAGGAGTGTAGATAGAGTGTAGAGCAGGAGCAGTAATATATTGCTTTATATCTTATCAAATTCTTCTTTGGATGCAACCTCTCCAGTTGCATACAGAAATTTATCAAAAAATAGATTGCATGATCAGCCTCACCACATGTCATGTCACTTGCACTTAAGTTTGATTTGGCATATAATTTTGTTGGTGCTTCCTTTAGACTCAGATTACTTTTCTGTATGCTCAGACACTCAATGTGTGTTCTCCTTACTAAACATATGCACAACAATCTAAGCTCAGGAGCATTTTTTGGATGTGCTTTACTTTGTAGGTGATGGTTCAATGTAAAGACAGAGGGTCCTCCTGGAGAAGCTGACAAAAAAGCTTTGGCTACCATAGAATCCTAGAATATGGGACTTCAATTCACATTGCTTGTTCTGACCAAAAATCATTACTTCTGGGCAATTTTTCTGGCAAACTTGAAGGGATTTTGCACACAGCTACACACAACTAAAATTGTTCATATTTTTGTACTGGTTTTGGGAGTATTTTAATTTAAATTTTGTATGGGAAAGCTGAGTCATGAAAAGATCTTTTTGTGAGATAAATTTTGCTCTGCCACAAACCCACTGACTAAAATGTGTTTATACCAATAATGTTTATGTGCATTTTTTGCTCTAAATTAAATACAGATGATAATTGCAATGAATCACTGGAAAATGGCAGTATAATTTGAAACTGCAATTAAGTGAAAAGTTTATTAGCCTTCAAAAAACATTTGTATGTCTCTAAGTGTGCTGCCATGTCTTAGCTTATTGCATTCCTGTGACCTTGGCAGATACTAAGGACCATGTTTTAGTGACGTTCTAATGATTCACCATCAAGCACATTCTGATGACTCGATATTCTGGCAGACAAAGTGCACTCACAAAAAGACATTATCTGGGGGAAAAACTCTTGCATCACACCACAATCAAGTCATGTCCAGGGAGGGTGCAGCCACCAGTGATGGACATGGAAATAAACAAGATGGGTCTTCTTTGGTTAAACTCGGGAATCCATTTATTTGGGGCATCACCACCACATGACTTAACGAAGCACAAACCAGAGACAAAGAACCAAGAAAAAGGCAGGGTCGTTGGTTTTATGGGGTAGGGCAAGGGTGGAGTTTAGGGTCTGGGTCCAATAGGGATACAGCAAGGGAGAAGTCTCAGGGGTACAAACCAATAGGGGTAAAATAGGAGGGATTATTACAATATATGCAGCAGGATATAAGGAATAGTAACACAAGAAGGGTGGAACATTCTGGGCTGATACTTTATAGGGGTTTTGGGGGTGGAATAACTCTTCCCAGGATTATGGGGCGCATCCCCCAAGGCGCAGGAACGGAGTTCACTCCTCATGGGACTTAAAGCCACTCCCTTCCCCTTAACACTGCCCATCTAAAATCAAATCCCTGACCCCTTGGGCAATCCACAAAAAGCCGCCAATAAATCTGAATAAAACTGCAAAATTTTCAGAAAGATTGATGACTGTCATAATTTTTATATGTGTTGCACAATGTAATTGCTCTTTCATTGGTGTTGCAAGTTTAAATCTCTGAAAGTAGCATTCCATTTCACTTGGGGAATTAAAGCTTAGGGGCTGAAATGCCCTGTACCCAAAAGTGCAGACTGAGTCATATTCTGTGGCTGCTGACAGGGATTTCAAAGAGGCATGCCCATGTCTTTTCTCAAAGGCACATGTGCCTGGCACTCATCCGCCGCAGTCAGAGGCTGAGAAGCAACTTGGAAGTAAGAAAGAGAGGAGAAGCATAATTGTGTACCCAGGCAGGAGGAGAGTGATCAGAGCTCTCTAGGGAGATCTAATACCCAGTGGCACAGGGAAAAGGGTGTTCTATGACTTAGTCCCTGCCATGCTGCTTGTGGGCATCTGGGGTGATCCCCTACCTGCATGCATGGGGGTTTCACTGGCCAAGAGTGTGCAACTGCAAAGCAGCTAGGAGGCAGAGAGCCTAGTTTTGGGAACAGTCTGCACTCCAAGAGGGGCAATGGGAAAAGACATCATATCTCATCATCCTCAGCTTTGGACAGATGTGTGCAGTAATTAAAAGCACTGTTAGACACATTACCCAAAGTTCCTTTCAGACTAAATGAGAAAGTAAAGGTGCACAGCTATAGTAGTTGAGAAAATTCTCATCTAAATATCTGTGCCAAATAATCATAATGTCATAGAATTGCTTAGGTTGGAAAACACACTTCAGATCCCTGAGTCAAACTGTTAACCCATCACTGCTAAGTCCACCACTAACCCATGTCCCTCCATGGTACTGGGACTTCACCACTTCCCTGGACAGCCTGTTCCAATGCCTGATGACCCTTTCTGTGAACAAATTTTTCATGATGTCCAACCTAAATCTCCTCTAGCACAACTTGAGGTCATTTCCTCTTGTCCTATCTCTTGTTACCTGTGAGAACAGACAAATCTAACCTCACCACACCCTCTTTCAGGTAGTTGTAAAGAGCAACAAGATTCCTCCTGAGCTTCCTTTTCTCTGGGCTAAACACCACCAGTTCTTTCAGCCACTCCCCATTAGACTTGTCCTCCAGACCAGCTTCACTGGCCTTGTTGCCATTCTCTGAACACACTCCAGGGCTTCAAAGTCCATTTCAAAGTGAGGGGCCCAAAACTGAACGCAGTATTTAAGGTGCAGCCTCACAGTGCTGAGTACAGGGAGAAAGTGCAGTATAACATAGAAGCCATGCAGTAGGTATTGATGTAGCTTCATAGAGCAATAGAGCACACTAAATGCACTGTTAAATGAAATGGAGCACATCAAATGCAATTAATATTGCTACTGCTTGTTCTACACATGCATTCAATAGTGCAGACAATGCCTCACACATGCTGCAACAAATGCTGCCAAAGCTCACTACGTTGTTCCTCCATAGTCGTGTCTATGCTTTGCCCACTTCTCCTTGCTGTTGAAAAGGTGCTAAGAGCATCCAGCCTCCTGGGCTTCAGCTACCAAGGCTCAGGGCCAGCACCCCACCAGCACAGCCACGAGAAACCCTTCACCTCAGGGGACACAGGGAGCCTGCAGGGTTGCTGTGCTGCAGCTCCCACTGCTTCCAGTGCACTCCCATGTGTTGGACCTCCCAGTGCCACTGTGGCAGACCAGCCTAGGGGACAAGAGAGCATGGGATGACCCCATTACTGACTTTGTCCAGTCCTACTCTCACTCTCAGCCCCCCCAAGGCAGACAGGGCCCTGATGGCTGTACTACAATAACCTGTGAAATTTGCTCTGTTATTTCTCTATTACTACACTATAGATTAAAAACAAAAAACCAAAAAAAACAAAAAGAAGGAGAAGGAGAAGGAGAAGGAGAAGGAGAAGGAGAAGGAGAAGGAGAAGGAGAAGGAGAAGGAGAAGGAGAAGGAGAAGGAGAAGGAGA